>NW_022290896.1:0-133465 GCF_902635505.1 Sarcophilus harrisii | reverse complement strand
CTATCTCTGTTATTGGTATTCCTCCTCCTGTCTCCCAAAATGTGGGCATAGGTGTTTTTTAATATTATTTTATTTTTTCAATTATGTGTGAAGACAATTTTTAGCTTTCAATTTTAAAAATTTTGAGTTCCAAAGTTTCTTCCTCCACCTGTCCCCTTCCCCTCCCTAAGATGGCAAATAGATTATATGTAAATAATCATGTCTGAAAGGCTTCATTTCTTCATTTTTTCTAATTCACTTATCACCTTTCTTTCATCTTTATGAGGATAACCCTCAAATCTCTCTCTCTTTTCCCAGACTCACACTTCTAATAGCCTGTACATAGATCATTTCTAGCTGGATGCAATACCAGTTCTTCAGATTCAACACATTTGCAAACAAACCCTTCATCTCCCCTGAAAACCATTTGGCCCTTCTGACTTCCCTAAATATGATCATGGCACCACCATCTACCCAGTCATTCAGGCTCAAAAACTCAGAATCATCTCTCATTGTCTCTCCCTTTTTCCATGCACCCCTTTCCCATCAGCTTCTTTTCCCTTTCTACCCTAGCACAGGCTCTAAATAGTACTGTGGACAATGTAGATTAGCCTCTGTTGGCTAGGCCAGAATTTTGGGGGTTTTTGGATCCTTTAATTGGAAATACAAAGTCTAAGAAAAAACATAACCTCTTAGTGTTAAAAGACCGAAGGGAATTGGAGATGAATGTCACTAAATACACTTTCCCCAGAACACTAAGATCAAAGACATTTTCACAAACTATTCTTAGGAAGAAAAAAAAAATTGTTCTGCTTTGTACATTGAAGAGTTAACTTAGAGCCCATTGTGGCGCAGGCTAAAAATCTATCTCATTAAATAAGTTTGTTTTTTAATTCCTAAATTAGGACATGTGAAGCTTATTCATTCTACCCTACATAGCTAGAAAGACTGAACTTAAGTGACCTTAGAAAGACCCTAGCCCAAATCCTGTCATTTAACTGATAAAGACCTGAGGCCATGCCCAAGGTCACATAGGTAACAAAGTCAACTTCTGAACCCAGGTCTTCTAGCTCTAAATCCATAGTTCTTTCCAATTCACCACCCCACCTCATTCCTGGAACATATTTCCTTTTCTTAAAGCTCCAAGTTCTTGTAAAGACAAAATGTGGGTCTATACAGCCTCTGGGTAACTCTAAGAGGATCTCTGCTCTTCACAGGTGGATTTCAATGCTCCCTGATAGCCCTGGCTTTCATCCCATGGCCCCATCCCACAATCATGAGCACCTGCAGTGACTAGTATGACCCAGTCCCAGCTCCCTTTCTTCCCTCAACATAGTTCCAGGTTACCTTGGGTTTTCTGTGCCAGAAATGACATAATGGCCAAGGCCAGGAGAAGGAACTTCATGGTTGATGTCCCCTGGAGAGAGGACCAGCAGGGCTAATGGAGAACTGAGAGACCTCCCTGTGTGCTGTGAGTTGGAGTTCCAGCATTTATTACCCTCCCCAGTGGGGTGGGGCCAGGAGTGTTGAACCAGAGAAGGAGTAGAATTCTATGTTGTTCAGTGTCATTCCATTAGGTCAGACTGTCCATTGACCAGCAACTCCGATTGGGTGCCTCTTGGGTTCTAATCTTCATCAGTGGCTCTGGTAGGGGAGATATAAACCACACTCAAAGTAGTAAATTATAGAAGCACAGATTTTTGAGCTAGGAGGGACTTTGGCAATCACTCTTTTACAGGCAAATAAATTAAGCTGGAGAGAAGGGGAGTGATTTAGACCATGTCTTATAAGCAAGGGCCTTATTTTATACTGTTTGGGATGAAGAGACCTACCCAAATTGACTACTCAGAGATCACTCATAAAAAGCAGAATTATTTATTGGAATCTTGAGAAGCAGATCCCATCTTGATCTATGAGCCAAATTTCACAGCAGGAGAGAGCCATTCCCTTGACAGTGCTCACAGCTTTTATACATTTCAGACAAAGAATCCCCCAAATCCCACCCTCTATATGGTGTGATTGGTCAAATAAGTTTCTATTCTCCTATTTGGTCAGTGGAATATAGTAGATGTATAGCTTTCTCACCAGTATCCTTTGAACAATGGAATATAGTCCAGGCCTTATCTAAAATCACATGCTTCATAAACTGAGGTCTTTGAGGCTTTAGCTAACAGTGTCTGATCAATATGTGTTTGGTCTGTAAGTTCTTCACCTTTTCCACACAATCCCCCCTGTTATTCATAAATATATATGTATATATATATTTCCTCATGAAGAACTAACATTGTGGTCAAATTCGATTAACATCTCTACACATTGCTTGTTAATCCCCTCATCTGGATCATCCCCTGCTACTGCCTCCCATCCCTTTTTCTGTCATTTTAAAAGCATCCTCCACATGTAAGATTCTTGACAGTGATCTTTGAACTATTCTTGTTACCAATGTAATTATACAGGGTAAACACAGTGGGAACAGAATAATTCCACTGATTGCAATAATTCTATACCATAAGAGAGGTTTCCACCAGCCACCATCAAACCAAGACCACCAGCTATTTGTGAAGGGAGGTTTCCAAACTTGTATAGGCACATGAACTATCCTGCGAATGCCCTTAGTAATTTCTTTTACTGTTTGTCCGTTGTCATCAATTTGCATACAACAGGTGCACAGTTTTGTTTCCCACAGACCCTTCCTTCTTCTGCTAACAGAGAATCTAAAACTAATCTATGTTATAAAACAGCTTCCTGTGTCTGGGTGGCTTGATCAACTAATAGATCAAAGGCCTGAGCAGTTTGGTTAGTTTAGTTGTTACTCCTAAGACTTATTGCAGTCAAATTAATGTGGTGTGTGTTTGTGTGGTGTGTGTGTGTGTATGTATGTATATATATACATATATATATGTGTCCGATATCCCCAACCACCATCTTGAGCCTATGTCACCGGTCCATATTTTTGATAATCTGTGCTGGGGGCCAGGCATCGTCCCATCCATTAGCATCACTAATTTATCCTCATTACCCCCTAATGAATGCTGGTGGACACAATTAAGCACTGACCCATCATCTCAAACAATATTTGACTTGCTCCATCTGTTTCTATACTCACTACAATCTATAATATCTACCCTCTCTGGTCGCCAGGCAAAAGTCCATTCACATTTACTCTCTCCCATCCATGGTCCTGCCCCTGTTTGATTTAGGCAATGCCCCAATAAGGTACCCTAGATCAATGCCACAATCAAGATTTAAATGCACAGTCATCAGTTCCTTTTCAATCTTTGTCTCAGCTTGTTCTCTGGATTCAGTTTGGAAGTCCACACCCTTGGAGCGTCCTTTAATTCTGGTGTGCTGAATCTACCCTCTTTCCTGTGTAGCACTGCTGTGTCTGATGTCAGGAGGATCTGAAATGGTCCTTCCCAGGTCAAGGTCAGGTTGTCCTCCTTCCACGTCCGAACCAGGACCCAGTCTCCAAGCTAAAGCTAATGCACTGTGAATCCTAAGGGAAGAGTCTGAGCAATAAGCCCTTTTAGTGGTAAAGTTTTCAGATGTTGCAGTACAGACATGACGTATTTCCTCAAAACAAATCCTTGGTCTCAAATATTGGATCCAAGGAAGAATTTTGAATCCCTTTTGGATAAGGGTGAACATACAATAATTCATAAGGTGCTAATCCCACATCCCTTTGGGGTTTTGTTCTATTCTTAATAAGGCAAGGGGAAGGCACTTGGTCCAGGGCAATTGTGTCTCTAACGCCAATTTAGTCAGTTTGCTATTTAATTTCCTTATCCATCCTTTCCACTTTACCTGATGAGGACGGATGCCATGGAGTGTGTAAGTCCCATGATATTTCTAGAGCTCGGGCCACAGATCAGAGGATCTTAGCCGTGAAATGGGTGCTTTGGTTCAAATCTATCTGCTCCACCAACCCATACCACAACAAATACCCATAATCCATATGCTCAAGGAGGACTTTTATGACTGCTGAGGCAATTTCCTGGGCAAGGGGGAAGGCCTCCACCCATGAGGTCAGATGGTCCAGGTAGCTGAGACTCCCTGCTGATGGCAGTTTGGTAAAGCTCACCTGAATGCTTTGGAAAGGCCTGATAACAGGGGCCTTCCTCCTCTTTGGACTTGCCATTGGGCCGCCCTATTCATCCTCTGACAAACAGGACACCTGCTGACCAGTTGCCTGCTATTGTGTACAAGCCAGTGCCACCAACTTAGTCAGCACCATGTCACACAGGCCTTGGACACCCCAATAACTGCCCTGATGTAAATGTGGGAGTACATGTCTCATACTTGCTGTGGTCAGTACCTCTCTGCCATCAGGGAGGAGCCAATGCCTCTCTTTATCCTCCTGAGTGCCAAGGCTTTGGATTTCCTGCTTCTCTTCTGGGGTAAGGGAAGGTGGAGGCGTTTGGAGGCAGAAATGCCAGAATTAGCACCATCATCTCCTCCCATACTTACAGATTCCTCTTCTCCAGCCCATTTCACCTCCTCATCTGCAAAGCAGTTTCCCCTAGCCTCAAATGAATCTCCTCTTTGGAGCCCCTGCACATGAATCACTGCTATGTTCTTAGTAACATAAAATTGGTTAAAATGTCAGTTACCAATGCCCTGTGTGCCAATCCCTTACCTTTACTGTTTCCATATTTTCCCTCAAGTAATTTACAGGATCTCATTTCTTTTTTTTTCCCTTCACTTATATAATGATCTAAATATTTTACCTCACATTTCACAAATTGAAATTTGTCTTAAGAAATTCTCAGTCCCTGTGCTCCTAAATAACTTAACAAATTGATAGTGACTTGTACAAGGTCACTCTTTTTCCGCCTTGCCACAAGAGGATCATCTACATATTGTAAGACTTTTAATAGTAAGAAATTTATCCCAGAATGTTCACACAATTCTTATATACCCAAGTAGATGTTCCATAAATTGAATATTATACCAATCATTTTGTTTTTAAAATACCCAATACACAGAAAAATCCCAAACTACATATTGTCCATGACAAAAACATTTTCAAAAGGATGAAGACAAAAACTATTATCCTTGGAGTCCCTTTAAATAATTGGCATTATTCACATAAAAGAATCTGGAAAGTTCTTTAAAATATCAATTAAACTTTTTCAAATAACCCTTTCAAACTATAGATCGTATTTATGATCATAAACCTTAAACAAGAAAACCATCATGTTTCAAAGAAACAAATATTCAGTCAATTAACACCTATGAGAACAGCCTGTCCCTTTAAAGATTAGACTGCTTTCTTCAGCAGTTCTACTGCAGCAGGAACAAAGGCCCCTTTCCACAGCAGCCCTTCTTTCCACTCAATTTCCTACACAGGAATTCTTCTCAAGATTAGGCAATCGATTTATTTCCTTTCTTTTTCCAACTGATTCCTTCTTGAAATCTTTCAGGCTCTCAATTTGGTCCTACAAATCAATCCTTCATAAATCTCCTGCATTCCCTCTCATCTGTCCCTTCAAAACTTATAAAAGTTTTTTTTTTTCCTTCTGCCTGAGTGTACTTCTGACAGCAATTAGTATCTCTTATCTGTCCAGGCAGAGCTTGAATTTTATTGCTCTTTACTCTAGCAGGCTTTGAAAACCTTCGTTAGGGAAAAACTTTTCTGTCCATTTAAAATAGCCAAGTTCCATTTACTTACAAATTAATCAATCCCCAAATTTCTTAATCATTGTTCTTAAAACTTAAGGGAGCTTTTAAATTAAAAACAACAACAACATACAAACTAGGGGCTTTTCCCAGGAATAGCCTGGAGAGAAGTTTGTTTCAGCTTTAAATTCTTCTCTCCCACTATCCAAACAGAGCTTCTCTAATTTCTCTAAACTTCCAAGCCCTTTTAGTGCATTTCTCTGTCTTCACAGCAAATGCCTAAGTATTCCATTCAAACTTCTTTTCTTTAAATGTTGGCACATTGCTCTTCTATTTTTTAAACTTTCCAAACTTTCAAATCCCTTTCAATCTATGTTTTTATTTCCCTTTTCTCCCTCCTCCCCTTATCCCTCTTTTCCTTCACAAAGCTGCTGCAGTCAGCCAGAGGTAGAGGAGAGAGAGAGAAAAAATGATTTTCAAACTTCTTTTCTTGCTCTTTCCTAATCTTGAGAAGCCAAAATTAGCTCCCAAATTACCTTACCATGATCTAAGACCAATACATTCTGAGCCACTCTGAAAGAATTACTACTTTGAATGAATTCTAACTCACAAAAATTCAACCTGATATTTTTCTGAACCTATAACACAGAGGCTGAATTCTTATTTCTTACAAGCTTGCTAACTTTTTAACATGAAACACAAAATGCAAAGCAAACAGATACACACAGAGCTCTATTTTCACCTTTTACATATAGATTTAAGTCTGATCCTTTTATACCTAGATATCGTCTTGACACAAATTCTTGGACTGCTTCTAGGTCACCTTTATGCTCCCAATCACCCCAGAGCTTTCTCAGAAAGCCCTTTCCTTGAGGGTCAACAGCAGTCCCCACCAAAAACAAATCTAGTAGGCCTAATCCCTTCAGGTCTCCTTTGACCCAGTCAATGAACCCCCAGACTTTTGAGAGCTTTTTACCTCGAGTTTACATGTAAGTCTCAGACTGCATTTCGCTGGCCATCAGGACTCTACTTCCTTCAGTCTTCAGTCTTCAATTTTGCTTTCCACCGAGTACCTCTGCCTTGAGCCGATGTCTAAGAGGGAGGAAACTGCCCACCCTGAGCCAGAGACCATGGAGAAAATTGCTCTGTGGGCATCTGGGGTGCACACAGCCATCTCTCCCAAAGACCCCATCTCAGAGAGGCCCCAACTGTTTGGGATGGAGAGATCTACCCAAATTGACTACTCAGAGATCACTCATAAAAGGCAGAATTATTTATTAGAATCTCGAGAAGTAGACCCCATCCTGGTCTGTGAGCCAAATTTCACAGCAGGAGAGAAACACTCCCTTGACAGTGCTCACAGCTTTTATACATTTTAGACAAAGAACCCCCAAAATCCCAGCCTCTATATGGTGTGATTGGTCACATAAGTCTCTATTTTCCTATTTGGTCAGTGGAATGTAGTAGATGTATAGCTTTCTCACCAGTGTCCTTTGAACAATGGAATATAGTCCAAGCCTTATCTAAAATCATATGCTTCCTCACCATGGATCCTCTTTGGCACAGTGGAATGTTGTCCAGACCTTATGTAAAATCATATGCTTCATAAACTGAGGCCTTTGAGGCTTTAGCTAACAGTCCCTGATCAATATGTGCTTAATCTGTAAGTTCTTCATGTTTTCCACACGCCAGAATCTACAGTCTTTCAATCTAAAACCAATGTTCTTGCCACCTAAGTAGGACTACCTGTCTCCTTTGTCCAAGTCTTCATCAAAATGGAATATATGTATATTCATTAAATCTCTCCTATAAATATTCCAATAGAATATGGTTTTTGACACTTACTTTGAACTGGATTCTCATCAATTAAATTGAAAAGACACAGAGAATTTCAAGAAAGCAACATAAAAACCAGCCCCTTGTGCCCTGACAAAAAAAAAAACAAAAAACCTGGAAGATTAATTCATGCTCACTCTCAGTGGGCTCCATTGAATCCTTTCTTTTTAAAACCTCTCTGAGACACCTGAGGTGCTGTACAGCTTTTTCATCCCTTCTGTCCAAAACTGCTCTCAAGAAATCACCTGCTAAGAGTTGGAGAAAGGGAGGGGAGAAAAGAGGTGGGAGGAGATGGAGAGGGACAGGGACAGTGAGAGGGACAGAGACAGGGAGAAGGAGAAGGAGAAAGAGAGGAAAAGGGACAGGGAGGAGGACAAGGAGAGGGACAGGGAGAGCGACAACAGAGACAGAGAGACAGAAAGAGGGAGGGAGGAAGAAAGGGAGGGACAGGGGAAAGGAGGGAGAGGGGAGAAAGAGGGAGAGGAGGAGTAAGGGAGGGAGAGAGAGAGAGGGAGAGAAGAAAAGAGAGAGAGGAAGGGAGGAAAGGTGAGGAGGGGAAAGAGAGACAGGAACAGAGACAAGGAGAGGGGAGACTAAGGGGTAGAAAGAGACAAAGGTTGAGAGAATAAAAAGACCTAATCCAGTGAGTCAGGAAATCAGTTCTACTCTAACTACCTTTTGACTTTGAATATAACTCAATTTCCATATATGTAAAAAAATAAATTAGAGTTAGACAATCTTTAAGGCCCCTTTCAGCTCTGACCTTCTATGTTCTGAGGTTTCTCTAGCTCCTATCTTGTAAAATTCTCTAGCTCTCAGGTTCTGCACTTTACTCTGCTCTTTTTCTCTCTGTGTGAATTGTAGATATTTCTAAATCTTCAGGGCATCCGTAATTTCAGCATAAGTTCTATGAGGATTTTAAAGTTTTTAGTCTCTTAAGAAAGTTTGAGGAGGATTTTCTTCCCATCCCTGAAACTACTTTCTAGGTGGTCTCCTTTAAGGCGACATGCCTACTTGCATGTCATGGCATTACTTCTCTGATGTCATAGCCCCCTAGAGAATGAAGAACAAACAACAAACCATGAATGGATCCATTGAGTCCTCCTACCCAAACTGAGTGATCTTTCCCTCATTTTTTCTCATAAAATCTCATAGTCTTTTTGCCCATGGTCATGTTCTAATGGGCATGACAATTATCTACATACTTGTCTTCCTTTTTACTAGGTTGTCAATACTCAAAACCAGTGGCAGTGTCTTTCTCTCATCCAGTGACCAACTACATGAAATCTATACAGGGTAATCATTTAAGAAAAAAATGTTCAGTGGAACTGAATTCCATTAAGGAATTCAGAGAAGAGATCCCTGGGGACTGCAGCAGACAGGGCAAACTTTCTGGAGATGATGGGACTACAATGAGTTTAGGATTCAGGGAACTTAGGTGAATATATTGTAAACTACTTGAGAACAAGCATTGTATCTATGGGCTCAAAAGCAGTGTCCTGCACACAGAAGCTGTTTCACAAATGTCTGGTGGTTTGTTAAAATGATGACCAAAGAACTAGGAGAAAGACATTTAGATTGGAGAAACAGCATGAGAAAAGGCACACTGGGGAAAGGCTAGGATGCTGGGGGCTAGGGCAGAATGTGGACAATGATGAAAATGGACTGATTGGCACCTAAGGAGTGTCCTTGGGTGACAAATGAGAGAAAAGACTGAATAATAAGATAGTTTATTGTAGTAGAAAAAGTAACTACTTATTGTCAACTCACTTTTTCATGAGAGATAGTTTGTACTTTGCACTTTCTATACGTGTAAGAATTTTGGTAATATTCAGACTTTTGAATATTTGTTATACCAATTTAAGTAATTTTGGAAACCTTACAGAGTCTCAGAGCTTAATGTCAGATTGGTGATACTCATATTCATTTTCAAAAACTATTATAATATTATTTCTTTTGAAATTATATAAGGTTCCTATAAGTGGAGATTTGAATGCAAACATGAATAGTTGTATAAAATAAATATTTTTATTAAATTAAAAGGAAAAAAGACTAAATAAGAAGAGTAAGCCATAATGAATAGAGTACATTGACAGAAAGACTAAGAACTTTGGCTATTATGGAGTTATAGAGCAGGAAACTATCATGAGGTCTTTATCAATCATTCCAGTAGCAAGATTCTTATTTCCAAAGCCCCTAACAATTCTAAAATTCTTAGGTAGCTAGGAGGCACAGTAAATAGGGCCTCTGGGCCTGGAGGCAGGAAGATCTGGCTTCAAATACATTCTCAGATGCTTCTTAGTAATGTTACCTGGCCAAGTGACTTAACTACTGTCTATCTCAACTGTAAAATGGAAATAATCACCCCTAATTTACAGAGTTGTTGTGAGAATCAAATGAGAAAATCATTGCAAAAGTGCACAGTGCCCATTTCTATTGTCATATTATTCTATGATCATTTGGACCTTGACTAAAGGGATCAGTATTTGAGCTGGCTTTGAATGATGGTTAGGATTTTGAAAAGTAGAGACTAGGGAGGGGCCTGAGGGAAGGCAGAGATAGAGGCAATTGGAAGGGACTCAGAGTCAGTGAGTTTGTCCGGAACAAAAGGTATCTGAACTAACTCTGGGAATTGTGGGAATAAAAAGTGAAAGCTATTTTGAAGGAAGGAATGGCAGGACTTGGCAATAAACTAGATAGAGCATGATCAATTTGAAGAAGCAACTTATCTGAACTCAGCAGACAGGAGTTCAAGTTTGGGTTCTTCTCCATGTTATTAGAGATATGACCCAGAGGATACAATGTCATCATTCTGGGACCTTCTTCCCTCATACATGAATCAAGACAATTAAACTAATCAGAGATCTAAATCTATCATCCCATAAAGCATCTGAAGGAGAAAGAGAAGTCAAAAAGAACTTGAAGCTCAATAAAATGGTGGTGGTATGGGAAGAAATGGAAAGATGGGAAGGGAGTGAGCTTAAAGGGAATGTAATAAGAAATCTAAAGGTATACTATGGTAGAAAGAACATTGGACAGAGAGGTGGAAAGAGAGACAGAGACAGAGACAGACAGAAACTGGGAGGAGCCCTCATATCTATAGGTGTATGTGAGAGCCTGCCCCATCTTGATCCTTGATTTCCAGGGATTACAAATCCAGAGACTCCTTAGAGCAGACTTTCCTCAGGGATAGATCACACATTCTTCTCTGAGATCTAATCTTGATCCCACCTGAAGAGCTCATGTACTCTTGTGTATTCTTTATTATGTTCTAATCCACAAAATTCTCTGATTTCTGTTTGCTGAATAAATGAATGTGCTAGCTAATCACTATCGGTGATGGTCTTCCTTATATTGGTGATGGTCATTTGGTGAGGAAGCAGTAAACTTATCCCTTTCACAGAGAGTTGAGTTGGTCTGGTTGGGTGGGAAGGAACAGAGAGAAGGGAAGGCTTTCGGGAAGGAATATCCCATTTTCACACATCTCAGTTTACCTCTTGTAAAGAGCCATGTTTGAGCTCTCTAGACCCTCCAATCTCTTTTACATAGTCTTTCTCCCAATCTTGGGATTAAGATACAGTGGAATACAGGGTTGTAGTGGATTTTTCACCATCAGTTACTCCCCAAGGAGTATAGTGGGAGGGGGCGCAAGGTACAGGGATGGGGGATGGGACAGCAGGGAAGGGGAAAGTTCCTTATTAAATGTCTGTCATATCTGACACTCTTAGTGTAGTTCTTTTCCTATTCCTCATATGTGCAAACAGATTTCAGATTGTATCTATCCTTCCAACCCTGAGCCTGAAAAAAATTATATATATAAGTTGAATTATATATATATATATACATATGTATTTTGTATATATAAAAGTATACATAGAATAAATATAAAATTAATACAAGATAATTAGGAAGGGGGAGCATTACAAGTTGGAAAAATCATGAAAGGTTCCTATTCTTATACTGTAGAACAAAGATGGAGGAAATAACCTAACTACTCAATGACTAAGCTTCCTATAAATTTATGGTCCTCAATGCAGTAAGTCAAATGTACTGTTCTTCCTTAACTGCTTTGTTCTCTCATATTCCACAGCAGCTATTTCAAACCTTCTCATCTCTCCTCAAGCCTCCCAAAGGTACCCTTTTCCCATACCCTTCAGATGGGTTCCCCTCATATTTCACTCCAAAAAGATTACCCCATTCTCCTCTCCTCCTCCTGGTCCACTCAGTTATTTTCTTCCACTATTTAATCCCTCACTTCAGGTTATTTTGAAGAAATGGCCCTCTTCTGATATAATCATAATAGAGACTATTACAGAAAAAGCTTCTCGGTAAAAACTTTGACTTGTGTGGTGCTTAGTGTTCTAGGTTCAACTACTTGGAAAAATTTCTTTTTTTATAACTTTTTATTGACAGAACATATGCAGGGATAATTTTGTACAACATTATCCCTTGCACTCACTTCTGGTTCGATTTTTTCCCTTCCTTCCCTCCACCCCCTCCCCTAGATAGCAGTCAGTCTTATACATGTTAAATATGTTGTAGTATATCCTGGATACAATATATGTATGCAGAACCATACAATTCTCTTGTTGCAGAAGAAAAGGTGGATTCAAAAGGTAAAGCTAACCTGGGAAGAAAAACAAAAAATGCAAATAGTTTACACTCATTTCTCAGTATTCTTTCTTTGGATGTAGCTGCTTCTGTCCATCATTGATCAACTAGAAGTGAGTTAGATCTTCTCTTTGTCAAAGATATCCACTTCCATCAGAATACATCTTCATACAGTATTGTTGTTGAAGTGTATAATGATCTCCTGGTTCTGCTCATTTCACTCAGCATCAGTTCATGTAAGTCTCTCCATGCCTCTCTGTATTCGTCCTGCTGGTCATTTCTTACAGAACAATAATATTCCATAACATTCATATACCACAATTTACACAACCATTCTCCAATTGATGAGCATCCATTCATTTTCCAGCTTCTGGCCACTACAAACAGGGCTGCCACAAACATTCGTGTACATACAGGTCCCTTTCCCTTCTTTAGTATCTCTCTGAGGTATAAGCCCAGTAGAAACACTGCTGGATCAAACGGTATGTACAGTTTGATAACTTTTGGGGCATAATTCCAGATTGCTCTCCAGAATGGTTGGATTCATTCACAATTCCACCAACAATGCATCAATGTCCCAGTTTTCCCACATCCCCTCCAACATTCATCATTATTTTTTCCTGTCATCTTAGCCAATCTGACAGGTGTGTAGTGGTATCTCAAAGTTGTCTTAATTTGCATTTCTCTGATCAATAGTGATTTGGAACAGTGTTTCATATGAGTGGAAATAGTTTCTATTTCTTCATTCGAAAATTGTCTGTTCATATCCTTTGACCATTTATCAATTGGAGAATGCCTTGATTTCTTATAAATTACAGTCAATTCTCTATATATTTTGGAAATGAGGCCTTTATAAGAACTTTTAACTGTAAAAATGTTTTCCCAGTTTGTTGCTTCCCTTTTAATTTTGTTTGCAATAGTTTTGTTTGTACAAAGGCTTTTTACTTTGATGTAATCAAAATTTTCTATTTTGTGATCAATAACGATCACTAGTTCTTCGTTGGTCACAAATTCCTTCCTCCTCCACAAGTCTGAGAGTAAACTATCCTATATTCTGCTAATTTATTTATGATTTCGTTCTTTATGCCTAAATCATGGACCCATTTTGATCTTATCTTGGTATATGGTGTTAATGTGAGTCCATGCCTAATTTCTGCCATACTAATTTACAGTTTTCCCAGCAGTTTTTGTCAAATAGTGAATTTTTATCCCAAAAGTTGGGATTTTGGGGTTTGTCAAACACTAGATTGTTATAGTTATTGATTATTTTGTCCTGTGAACCTAACCTATTCCACTGATCAACTAATCTCTTTCTTAGCCAATACCAAACTGTTTTGGTGACCGCTGCTTTATAATATAGTTTTAGATCAGATACAGCTAGGTCACCTTCATTTGATTTTTTTTTCTCATTAATTGCCTTGAAAGTCTTGACCTTTTGTTCTTCCATATGAATTCTGTTGTTATTTTTTCTAGATCATTAAAATAGTTTCTTGAAAGTCTGATTGATATGCACTAAATAATTAGATTAGTTTAGGGAGTATTGTCATCTTTATTATATTCGCTCAGCCTACCCAAGAGCACTTAATATTTTTCTAATTATTTAAATCTGACTTTATTTGTGTGGAAAGTGTTTTGTAATTTTGCTCATATAATTCCTGACTTTCCTTTGGTAGATAGATTCCCAAATATTATGCTATTGAAACTTATTTTGAATGGAATTTCTCTTTGTATTTCTTGCTATTGGATTTTGTTGGTGATGTATACAAATATTTTGTATCCTGCAACTTTACTAAAGTTGTGAATTATTTCTAATAGCTTTTTAGTAGAATCTCTGGGGTTCTCTAAGTATACAATCATATCATCTGCAAAGAGTGATAATTTGGTTTCCTCATTATCTATTCTAATTCCTTTAATCTCTTTTTCAACTCTTATTGCTGAGGCTAGCATTTCTAATACAATATTGAATAATAATGGTGATAGTGGACAACATTGTTTCACTCCTGGTCTTACTGGGAATGTTTCCAGTTTATCCCATTATATATGATGCTTTCTGATGGTTTTAAATAGATGCTCCTGACTATTTTAAGGAAAAGTCCATTTATTCTTATACCCTCAAGTGTTTTTAATAGGAATGGATGTTGGATTTTATCAAATGCTTTTTCTGCATCTATTGAGATAATCATATGATTTTTGTTAATTTGGTTATTGATATAGTCAATTATGCTAATAGTTTTCCTAAGATTGAACCAGCCCTGCATTCCTGGCATGAATTCTATATAATCATAGTGTATTAGCCTGGGCATGATTGTCTGTAATCTTTTTGCTAATACTTTATTTAAGATATAAGCATCAATATTCATTAGGGAGATTTGTCTATAATTTTCTTTGTCTGTTTTCAACCTACCTGGTTTAGGTATCAGTACCATATCTGTGTCATAAAAAAAAATTTGGTAAGACTCCTTCAATCCCTATAGTTTATATAACATTGGAATTAATTGTTCTTTAAATGTTTGTTAGAATGAACACTTAAATCCATCTGGTCCTGGGGATTTTTTCTTTGGGAGTTGATTAATAGCTTGTTCTATTTCTTTTTCTGAAATGGAACTATTTAAGCAATTTACTTTCTCCTCTGTTAATCTGGGCAGCCTATATTTTTGAAGATAGTCATCCATTTAACTTAGGTTATCAAATTTATTGGCATAAAGTTGGGCAAAGTAATGCCTAATTATTGCTCTAATTTCTTCTTCATTTGTGGAAAGTTCTCTCTCTTCATTTTTAAGACCAACAATTTGATTTTCCTCTTTTCTTTTTTCTAACCAAATATGCCAAAAGTTTATCTATTTTTTTTTTGGTGTTTTCATAGAACCAACTCTTAGTTTTATTAATTAATTCAATAGTTTTATTTTACTTTTAATTTTATTAATCTCTCCTTTTATTTTTAGAATTTCAAGTTTAGTGTTTGACTGGGGGTTTTTAATTTTTTCCTTTTCTAACATTTTTAGTTGCAAACCCAATTCATTGACCTTCTCTTTCTCTATTTCATGCAAGTAGGCCTCTAGAGATATAAAATTTCCACTTATTACTACTTTGGCTGCTTCCCACACATTTTGGTATGACGTCTCATTATTGTCATTTTCTTGGGTGAAGTTATTAATTATGTCTATGATTTGCTGTTTCCACCCAATCATTCTTTAGTATGAAATTATTTAGTTTCCAATTATTTTTGTTCTATTTTCCTGGCTTTTTATTGAATGTAATTTTCATTTGCATCTTGATCTGAAAAGAATACATTTACTATTTCTGCCTTACTGTATTTGAATTTGAGATTTTTATGTTCTAACATATGGCCATTTTTGTATAGGTTCCATGAACTGCTGAGAAGCAAGTGTACTCCTTTCTGTCTCCTTTTAGTTTTCTCCAAAGATCTATCATATCTAACTTTTCTAGAATACTATTTACCTCTTTGACTTCTTTCTTATTTATTTTGTGGTTTGATTTATTTAATTCTGAGAGTGCAAGGTTAAGATCTCCCATTATTATAGTTTTGCTGTCTATTTCTTCTTGTAGCTCTCTTAATTTCTCTTTTAAGAATTTAGATGCTACACTACTTGGTGCTTATATGTTTAATATTGATATTGCTTCATTATCTATGCTACCTTTTGGCAAGATATACTGCCCTTCCTTATCTCTTTTAATTAGATCAATTTTTGCTTTTGCTTGATCTGAGATCAGGATGGTTACCCCTGCTTTTTTGACTTCACCTGAAGGATAGTGGATTCTGCTCCAACCTTTTACCTTTATTCTGTATGTATCACCCTGCTTCAAGTGTGTTTCCTGTAAACAACATATTGTAGGATTCTGGCTTTTATTCTAGTCTGCTAACCGCTTCCTCTTTATGGGGGAGTTTACTCCATTCACATTTATGGTTAAAATTACTAATTCTGTATTACGTTTGTATTACTTGTTAATCCTTGCTTATGGTTTTCTCCTTTCCTTCCCCCTTAACTCTCTCCCCAGTATTGAATTTGTGAGTACCACTTGCTTCTCGCAGCCCTCCCTTTTTAGTATCCTTCCTCCAACCTTACATTTCCTTCCCCTTGATGCGGGAAAACTGGGACACTGATGCATTGTTGGTGGAGTTGTGAACGAATCCAACCATTCTGGAGAGTAGTTTAGAACTATGCTCAAAAAGTTATCAAACTGTGCATACCCTTTGATCCAGCAGTGTTACTACTGGGCTTATATCCCAAAGAGATTATAAAGAAGGGAAAGGGACCTGTATGTGCACAAATGTTTGTGGCAGCTCTCTTTGTAGTGGCTAGAAACTGGAAACTGAATGGATGCCCATCAGTTGGAGAATGGCTGAGTAAATTGTGGCATATGAATATTATGGAATATTATTGTTCTGTAAGAAATGACCAACAGGATGATTTCAGAAGGCCTGGAGAGACTTACACGAACTGATGCTGAGTGAAATGAGCAGGACCAGGAGATCATTATATACTTCAACAACAATACTATATGATGACCAGTTCTGATGGACCTGGCCATCCTCAGCAAAGAGATCAACCAAATCATTTCCAATGGAGCAGTAATGAACTGAACCAGCTACACCCAGAGAAAGAACTCTGGGTGATGACTAAAAACCATTACATTGAACTCCCAATCCCTATATTTATGCCCACCTGCATTTTTGATTTCCTTCACAAGCTAATTGTACAATATTTCAGAGTCTGATTCTTTTTGTTCAGGAAAATAACGGTTTGGTCATGTATACTTATTGTGTATCTAATTTATATTTTAATATATTTAACATCTACTGGTCATCCTGCCATCTGGGGGAGGGGGTGGGGGTAAGAGGTGAAAAATTGGACAAGAGGTTTGGCAATTGTTAATGCTGTAAAGTTACCCATGCATATAACCTGTAAATAAAACGCTATTAAATAAAAAAAATAAAATTAAAAAAAAAAAAAAACATTTCCTTCCCCTTTCTTACCCCTTTTCCTCACAATTTCTGTATTCCCTTCCGCTTAGGTTACTCCTTCCCTTTTCACTTTTTCCCTCCCACTTTTCAATATGGTGGGAAAAGTTTCACCATAAATCAAATATGTTTAATATTTTTCTCTTTAAGCCAATTCTGATAAGAGTAAGATACACACTATTTCATCCCCTTCCCTTCTTTCTCTCAGATATAATAGGTTTCCTTTGCCTCTTTGTGAGATGTATTACCCCCACTTTACCCTTGTTCTAGTACAATTTCCTTTTCACCTCTAGTTTCTACAACAAATTATACATGGGTTCTTTATATATCTTTATAATATGAATATGATTCCCAAGATTTCTTTTTTATCTTTTTAGGTTTCTCTTGAGTCCTATATTTGGAGATCAAACTTTTTGTTTAGTTCTATTTTTTTTTTCATCAGAAATAGATGAAATTCACCTATTTCATTGAATGTCCATCTTCTTCCCTGGAAAAACAATGCTCATTTTGGCTGGGTAACTTATTCTTGGCTGCATACCAAGTTCCTTAGTCTTTCAGAATATCAGATTCCAGGCCCTTTGATCCTTTAATGTGGATGCTGTTAGGTCCTGAGTAATCCTTATTGTGGCTCCTTTATATTTGAATTGATTTTTTTCTAGCAGCTTGTAGTATTTTTTCCTTGGTCTGATAATTCTGGAATTTAGCCATGATATTTCTTGGAGTTTTGATTTTAGGGTTCCTTTCAGTAGGTGATTGATGAATTCTTTCAGTGTCTCCTTTACCCTCTGTTTCTATAACATCTGGGCAGTTCTCTTTGATAATTTCCTGGAAAATAGTGTCCAGGCTCTTTTTTTCATCATATTTTTCAGGAAGTCCAATAATTCTTAGATTATGTCTCGTAGATCTATTTTCTAGGTCTGTTGTTTTCCCAAGAAGGTATTTGACATTTTTTCCATTGTTTCATTTTTAAAATTTTACTTGACTGATTCTTGGTGTCTCCTCGAGTCATTCATTTCTATTTGTTCAATTTTGATTTTTAAGTAATCATTTTCTTCACTCACTTTTTAATATCTTTTTCTAATTGTCCAATTGAGTTTTTAATTGAGTTGTTTTCTTCTATGGAATTTTTTCCATTTCACCAATTTTGTTTTTTAGAGTGCTATTTTCTTTTCCAATTCACTAATTCTGTTTTTCAAGGATTTGATTTCTTTATCCACTCTATCTTTAAATGAGTGGGATGACTTATCAGACCCTCTTGCCAAGCTTCCCTTTCCTTTTCACCATTTTTCTTCTAGCTCTCTTGTGAGAGCCTTTTAAATTCCTCTGTGAGAGCCTTGTGTGTTGAGGAATAGATACTATCTCCTTTGGGGATTCATCTGGAGACAGTCTCTTTTAGTCTCCTTAGGGGTTTAAAGTCTGCTCTCTATACATATAGAAGCTATCAATTATTAGGGCCTGTTTTAATTTTTGTTCATTTTGTCAAAAAGAATCAAAGAAAACAAACTAACAAAAAAAATGCAGTCTGCTTTTTTTTAGGGAGGGTGCAGAATAGTAGTACTGAGCTTCCTCTACAGACTGCAGGGGCAGCAGCGAGGCACTAGAAGGACAGCAATGGCTGTGCGGTTCTGTGCTCTGAGACTCTGAAAGAGTACTGAGGCACTCTGGTGGGAGTGCTAGGTCCAAGAAACACTAGCTTTTTGGGGTTATAGTCTCTACCCCTGTGGTTATAGCTTCTCTGCTGATCTACTGGCTTACTGCCAGGGCAAAGTACCATGCTGTAATAAAGTTCTCCCCATGAAATCATACCCCACCTTACTCAGGCCTGCTTAGTGTGAGCTACCTTCCATCTCTCACTGCCTGCCTGCAGTCTGCATCTGATCTAACCATCCCTACTTTACAGCATTAACGATTGCCAAACCTCTTGTTCCAATTTTTCACCTCTTACCCCCTCCCCCTCCCCAGATGGCAGGATGACCAGTAGATGTTAAATATATTAAAATATAAATTTGATACACAATAAGTATACATGACCAAACCATTATTTTGCTGGATGTACTTGTTTTCCACTAATTTGGGCAAAATTAATTTGGGCAAAAACAGACCTTTTCTGGCAAATTTCGACAATATCTTCTATTGGTAATTATTTGTGGGTTTTCACAAATTCTGAGGCCTTGTCATGAAAAAATATGTATTCTGAGACCAAGATGGAGCTTAAATAGAGATGATGTGTATCCTCTTCACCATCTTGGCCAGAAGTCCAAAAAATTTCTAAGGAAAAACCTATCCAATTATAAAGACTGGTCTGAAAAACAAAAATAAAAACAAAACCTGAAGTCAGAGAGTCTAGAATACTAGGGAAGATTAATGAACTTTCTTACTTGAAATAGGTTTCCCAAGCTTCTGTAATACGATATTAAAATGTTCATCTTTGTAATCAGGGACTTATTTTATTAAATTAATTTTTAATTTTTATTTATTTAATTTTCCATTAATTTACTTTTTATTTTATTAATAAATTAATTTATTAAATTAAAGTTTAAGGGAAAAACCTGTCATATATCTTCTTTGTCATTTCAACCTTGACTAGGTTAAGGTTACAGAGATAAAGTTTGACAAGCAAAGAAAGAATTATAGAAATTTATGGAATTGTAAACTAAGAAATAATTTGCAACTAAAATATATTTGCTGCAAATTTCCAAAGCCAGTTGGAAGATTTTTGAAAACACAGAAATATTTTAAGAAGAAAGAAAATATGAGACTGAAACTGTAAATCTCTGCAATGGAACTAACTGAAAGCAGTGGACTATGTAATTCAAAGGTACCCATAGTTAATGATCCTTGTGGAAATAAGGTTTGAATGATACCATTTGTGATTGTAAATCCAGATTTGATTTGATTTTTGTGCTAATACTAGATTATAATGTGATCTCATTTAAAAGAGATTTGTTCTCTTACTGAGATAATTGTGACATTTAACCCTTTATAGGTAGATCAGACCTCAATGAAAAATATCTAAAATCTATGAATAAGAACTGAAAGTCTAATTTACTATATACTTTTCTTTTGAATGTGAAAGTGCCACAGTGATAAATGGATGAAGTTATTTCTTATGTAGAGTGATTCAGAAATGCATTCAACTGAATCAATTTCACTTGGCTGCAACAGATTTTGTACTATTTGAAACATAACAAACAGGCCATGAAACTAACTGTTTGTGTTATTTTCAACTTCTAATTTTTCTTATTCTGTGATTTTTGGAAAAATCATAAAGAAATGTTGTTAAATTGAAAAATAATACCTAGAGGATGACATACATGTATCATTGGAAAAATATTGTCATTATGTTGTGGGATGGCAGGAAAGTATTAACCTGTCAATATTTAATTATGCATATTTTATTTAAAATTACTACTATTAATATAATTATTTAGAGTTTAGGAAAGTACCACAGACCTTACAAATATCTGAGAAGTTCTTTGGGGACTTAACAGATTTTCAGTCCCTTGGATTTAAAGCCTTCCTGAGGTCATAAAGCTGAGTGATAATGTAAATAGAGCACTGGGCTTAGAATTAGTTAGATATCTTCATGAGTTCAAATTTGACCTCAGACACTTCTAAGCTATGTGACTCTGAGAAAGTCACTTAATCCTGTTTGTCTCCAATTCTCATCTGTAAAATAAGCAAGAAAAAAAAATCATAAACCACTCTAGTATCTTTGCCAAGAAAACCCCAAATGGGGTCACAAACAGTTGCATATGATTGAACAAGAACAACAAAATTTTATTAGCTCTGTGAATGACATGGAATTCTAAAATAATGAATTGGTTTGATGAAAGGGTAGGATTTCTCATTGCTAAAATAAAAGGGCTTACAAGTTTATTTCTTAAAGAGTTGTTTAACTCTTAGTTTGTTGGACAATTATTTAGGAAAATTCTGAAAGTGGATCCTGGAATAGGATGTTCTGAAGTTACATTTTGAGCCAACTTGGTATTAACAGATTCCAGATTTAAAGATTGTTTTGGCTTTAAGGGTTAATATGCAATCCTTTTATATATCGATCTCTGTTAGCCTCAAAGCTTACAGTACTGAGTGTTTTTCTGGGTTCTGAGTGAATGGTCATAACACACTATTATATGTATAATATTTGGCTTTCAAGTTTCCATGAAGGACAATGATAAAAGGATAACTATAAGATTATCTCCATAAGATTTGAACTGGTTTTCACCCTATGAAGCAATTACTGGAAAACAATATAAGTAACACATTCCTTCACAAATGCTTTAGCATGAGATCCAGTTCAGATTTTCCCAGAAAAATGTTTCCCACTATCAGACAGTTACATGGAACAGTTTAGACCTAAGATGAATTAAAATGATTAATTGTTGTTTAATTTGCAAAGCTGACTTGGTTTCTCTATAGTCTGCTTAACTTCGTTTATTTCCTTAGTTGATGAGTGACTTTATAATTGCTCAATGAAGTTTATCAACATTTATGACAACAGAAGAAAACATGGGCCTGTAATTTTCTTTTTGTCTTTTTAACTTTTGTGATACTTGTGGCCATAAGCGTTCTTTCAGTGTCTGGGAAATCTCCTTGTACTGTATATGATGTACTTGTTGTCTAGAACAAGTCTAAATAACCTAGTACTGATCCAATTTGGCCTTCTGGTTATGAGATGTCATGACCCTGGTTCCTATCATTCCTTTTAAAAAAATTCTATCAGTCTTGATAGGCAATGAAGGAGATGTTTCCATTGTTTTGGGCAATTTTGAATCCTGACCTAGCTCTCTGCTTCTGTAATTGTGCTTCCAGTGGCATAGGAATGTTGAGCATGAAGCTCAAAGTGGAGAAACTGGGAAAACTTCCTTATATTGTTTGAATCCAGTCCTGCTTCACTAAGAAACCAGACCTGCTGATTACTGACTAGATTTGTTTAATGCTTAACTCAATATTTTAGATTATGCTGACTAGAAATCTCTCATTGAATTTTGATTCAATGTAAGAAGTTTTCTCTCATTAGACATCTGGCCAATTCACTACTGTTTCCTTATTCTTTAGTTTGAACCCTCCATAATATGTAACTTACAGACACTGAGGAAAGTGGACCATCCCTTTTCATCTCTCCTCTGTTCTGGACAACTTAATAAACTTCATTTTAAATTATTCCTATTTTGGGTATTGTTCTCTGCAACACTATTGGGATTACTGTCATGTGAGTAGTAGAAACAAAAGACAGCTATTTCTAGTGAAAAGAGTAACATTTGTCAAGGACTTCAGATATCGTGGTCATATGTTTAGAGATAATTATTAAATCCATAGGTGAGGTCAAGTGAGAGACAGACAGAAAGATAGATAGACAAAGAGACAGAGAAAAGAATGGACAAAAACCAAAGGAGGAACCAGAATGCATCAACAATTAGGGAACATGATATGGATGCTACCAAAAGGAGCAGGCAGGCAGAATAGCAAAAGCAAGGAGATGTACTAAGCACTTGCTACACAAGTAAAAACAAAAGAAAGAGTTCCTGCTCTCAAGGAAGCTACATTCTATTCTGTTTTTTCTAAGGATAAAGAATTTTAAATTCAGATTTCCCCCTCCCACTCCATTAAGACATAAGAAAAACCAAACAGATTACAGATACATGTGTTGTCTGTGTATAATATATTTTTACATATATACATATTGATATGTATATAATAATATAATGCAGAATTTGTTTGCATAAAGGTAATGCAGAAATTTGTTTTGCATGACTGTTGCCAAAACAAATTTCTACATTACTTTCTATTAGTTCATGTAAGTCTTTCCAAGCTTTCTAAAATCAGCTTGTTCATCATTTTAGCTAACTTGTTCAAGTCATCCCCAATTGATGGACATCTATTCATTTTCTAAATCATTGTTACCACAAAAAGCTGCTACAAACATTTTTGCACATTTGGGGCCTTTTCCTCTTTATGATTTCCTTGGTATAAAGACCCAGTAATGGCACTGCTGAGTCAAAAGGTATGCATAGTTTTATAGCCCTTTGAGAAAGTTTCAAATTGTTCTCCAGAATGGCTGGATCATTTCCACAACTCTACTTTAGTGTCCCAGTTTTCCACATCCTCTCCAACATTTATCAGTAATTTTTCCTTTCATCTTAGGCAATCTGAGAGGTATGAGTGGGTCACCTCAGAGTTGTTTTAATTTGCATTTCTCTAATCAATAGTTATTTAGAACATTTTTCATATAATTACAGATGACTAACTTCATCATTTGAAAATTATCTGTTCATAAGCTTTGACCATTTATCAATTAGGTAATGGCTTGTATTCTTATAATTATGACAAAGTTTTTAATATAATTTTGAAATGAGATTTTTATTACAAATACTGGCTGTAAAGATTTTTTCCTACTTTGTACTTCCTTTTTAATCTTGTTTGTGTTGGTTTTGTTTGTGTAAAATCTTTTTAATTTGATGTAATGAAAGTTGTCCATTTTACCTTTCATAATGTGCTCTAGTTCTACTTTGGTCATAAATGCTTCCCTTCTCCAAAGATCTGACAGATAAATTATCCTTTGTTCTCTTAATTTGTTTATGGTATGGTATTTGTTTATTCCCAAATCATGTTTCCATTTGACCTTATTTTGGTATGGGGTGTGAGATGTAGGTCTATGCTGAGTTTTCTGACATATTATTTTCCAGTTTTCCCAGCAATTTTGTCAAATAGTGAGTTCTTATTCCAGAAGCTGGAGTTTGGGGTTTATCAAATACTAGATTGCTATAGGCTTTGATTATTGCATCATGTGTATCTATTTTATTCCACTGATCCACCACTCTATTTCTTAGCCAGTACCAAATGATTTTGATAACTGCTGCATGTGTGTGTGTGTTGTGTGTGTGTGTGTGTGTATAAATAAATTAGTTTTAGGTTTGGTACTGCTAAGCCATCATCCTTTTATTCCCTTCATATTCTTGGCCTTTTGTTCTTCCAGATAAATTTGGTTATAATTTTATCTAATTTTAAAAATAATTTTTGGCAGTTTGATTGATATTACACTAACATTTTTATTATATTAGCTTGGCCTAGCCATGAGCAATTGATGTTTTTCCAATTTTTTCGATCTGATTTTGTGTGAGAAGTGTTTTGTAATTGTATTCATATAATTCTTGGGTTTATTCTTGTATATCTCTCTGTGCATATTTGGGGCCTCTAGTAAACAACATACTGCATAGAATTCTGGCTTTTAATCTACTCTGTTATTTGCTTCCATGTTAAGGGAGAGTTCATTCCATTTGAAGTGGGTTGGGGTCCCTTTAAGAAACTATATTTCCTATTGATCTGTGATTCTTTTCAGATTCCCAGCCCCTCCTGGCTGAGGCAAATCTTTCCTAGACAAGTTGTCTTTCCAAGAAGCTAAAGCCTTGATTCAATTACAATTTCTGGTCAAAAAGCATCCCTTTGAATTCCAATAGGAATAGAAATACATTCTCAGTGCAAAACTCCATTTTCCAATAGATCTGCCACTATAGAAGTCAGTCTCTTGGTAAACTGATTTCTATCCAACAATAAATTTTCATTTTGCAACTAAATATTCAGGAATGAGTGAATTCTTTCAATCCTAGAATCTGTGGCCGATTTAATGGAGATTTTTAATAGCTCTCTTATAACCACTAACCTCTAGAGCCCCAGGAAAATAGACCTCTCAAACAGCATAATCATTCACATTCACAGTAATGATTACTAACTTTGTATTTCCTTCCATCCTATTTCTCCCCATTCTCCTTTTTGTTTCTCCTTTTGTTGAGGATGGAGGGAATCAAAGAAAGCTTAGACAGGAATGGGTGAGGTTCCATTCTCAAGGAGAGGTTTGGGGCAAAGGAATTTGTTAAACCAAAGGCTATGGTAAAAGCTTTATTGTTAAAAGAAACACCAAGAGGATTCTACTGGCTGGCATATCATTCTTTTTTTTTTTTTTTTTTTTTTTTAATAATAGCCTTTTATTTACAGGTTATATGTATGGGTAACTTTACAGCATTAACAATTGCCAAACCTCTTGTTCCAATTTTTCCCCTCCTCCCTTCCCCCACAGTTGGCAGGATGACCAGTAGATGTTAAATATATTAAAATATAAATTAGATACACAATAAGTATACATAGCCAAACCGTTATTTTGCTGTACAAAAGAATCAGACTCTGAAATATTGTACAATTAGCTTGTGAAGGAAATCAAAAATGCAGGTGGGCATAAATATAGGGATTAGAATTCTATGTAATGGTTTTAGTCATCTCCTAGAGTTCTTTCTCTAGGGCGTAGCTGGTTCAGTTCATTACTACTCCATTGGAAATGGTTTGGTTGATCACATTGCTGAGGATGGCCAGGTCCATCAGAACTGGTCATCATAAAGATATTATTGTTGAAGTATATAATGATCTCCTGGTCCTGCTCATTTCACTCAGCATCAGTTCGTGTAAAGTCTCTCAGGCCTTTCTGAAATCATCCTGTTGATCATTTCTTACAGGACAATAATATTTCATAATATTCATATACCACAATTTATTCATCCATTCTCAACTGATGGGCATCCACTCAGTTTCAGTTTCTAGCCACTACAAAGAGGGCTGCCACAAACATTCGTGGCATATCATTCTTAAGAAAGAGTGGTCTGCAAAGAGTCATTTTCTGAAGACCTATTTTATGCATGAGTCTAAGGGAAGTCTCAAGTAAATGTGGAATCTTGCCTGGACTTATGACTTCCCCAAAGCTTATCTTATTTCAAGAGGATGCAAGACCATTTTGGATTTGTAGATCAAAGGAGACTTTTTTGGTGATTTTACATAATTTTACAAGGCTCAAACAGGTCATACAGAGTTTTACTTTCATCACTTTCACCTTTTCCTTCTCACAAGTGTTTTGCTTCTGATCCCCACTCCCTCAATGTGTCCTTTCTTCTATAGTCTCCACCTTTTTTCTTACTCCTTTCCTCTTCTTTTCCATCCTCCTTTCAATCAACCTCTTCCCTTTTCTTTACACTTTCTCCCTCTTACTTCCCTATAAGATAATATAAATTTCTATACCTAACTAGGTTTATTATTTCCTCCTTGAGCCAAATTTGATGAAATTAATGTTCAAACAGTGCTCATCCCCCTCTTTTCTTTCCCTCTATTGGAAATAGGTCTTTTGTGCTTCTTCATGTGTTGTAATTGACTTCATTTAATCTCCCTCTCTCCTCTTTTTTTCCCCACTCCTTAATTTCTTTCTTTTATCATAATATCAAAGTCAATTTATGGCCATCCCCTCTATCTATGAACATTGCTTCTATCTGCCCTGATAAAGATACAATTCTCAAAGAGTTACAAGTATCATTTTCTCATGTAGGAATATAAACTGTAACCTTTAAATAACTTTTTTCTTTTCCTATTGATCTTTTTATGTTTTTAAGTCTTGTATTTGAAGATCAAATTATCTGTTTCAATTCTGGTCTTTTCATCAGAAATGATTGAAAAATCCCTATTTCATTGAATGTCTATCTTTTCCTCTGAGTGATGATGCTAAGTTTTGCTGGGTAATTGATTCTTGGTTGTAGTGAAAGCTCCTTTGCCACTTGGAATAACATAGTCCATGCCCTCTGATCCTTTAATGGAAGCCATAAAAATCGGGTAATCGGTGATCTTTCAGAAGAGATAGATGGGTTCTTTCAATGACTATTTTTGCCCTCAATTCAGGATATCAGATAGCTTTCCTGGATGATTTCTTGAGGGGATTTGTCTGGCTCTTTTTTTTTTTATCATGACTTTAAATGTTCAATAATTTTAAAATTATTTCTCCCGACCATTTTCCAATGAAGTATTTACATTTTCTTTTATTTTTTCAGTTTTAAATTTTGTTTTGATTCTTGATGTCTCAAGCTTTCCCACTTCTCCTTATCCAATTCTACTTTTAATGAATTATTTTCTTTGTTGGTTTTTCCTTTTTCCATTTGGAATTCTACTTTTAAAGGTGTTTTTATTCAGTGGATTTTTCCCCATTTCTCCAATTCCATTTTTTAATTTAATTTTTTATTGACAGAACATATGCCTGTGTAAAAAAAATATTATCCCCTTCACTACTTTGTTCCAATTTTTTCCCTTCCCTCCTCCACCCCTCCCTAGATGGGCCCGGTCTTTACATTTAAATATGTTATAGTATATACTAGATACTATATGTGTTCAGAACCAAACAGCTCTTGTTGCAGGAAGAATTGAAAAGGGTAAAATAACCTAAAAAAACAAAAATGCAAACAGTTTAACTTTTCCCAGTATTTTTCTTTGGCGAGCGCTTCTGTCCACATTGATCAACTGGAAGTGGTAGATTTCTCTTTTTGAAGAATCCACCCATCAGAAACTCTTCATAAGTATCTTATTGAAGTATATAATGATCTCCTGGTTCTGCTTTTTAACTTAGCATCAATTCTTAATTCCCCCCTCCTCTGTATTCATCCTGCTGGTCACTTCTTACAGAACAATAATATTCCTAATATTCATATACCATATTCTCAATTAATGGGCATCCATTATTTTCCAGTTTTTTGCCACCACAAAAGGACCCACAAAATTTTTAAACTGGACCCTTTCCTTCTTTGGGTATTTCTTTGGGATATAAGAATAAAACACTGGGGATCAAAGGTTATGCCAGTTTGATAACTTTGGGGCATAATTCAATTTTCCAGAATGGTTGGATTCATTCACCCACAAACAATGCATCAATATCCCAGTTTTTCCCCATCCCCCAACATTCATCATTATTTTTTCCTGTCATCTTAGCCTTGAAGGTGTGTAGTGGTATCTCAAAGTTGTCTTAATTTACATTTCTCTGATCAATAGTGATTTGGAACAGTGTTTCATATGAGTGGAAATAGTTTCTATTCCTTCATTCAAAAATTGTTTGTTCATATCCTTTGACTATCAATTGGAGAATGCCTTGATTTTTTTATTATTAAATAACTTTTTATTGACAGAACCTCCAGGGTAATTTTTTCAACATTATCTCGCACTCCTTCTTTCCATTTTTTCTCCTCTCCCTCCCCCTCCCCAGATGGCAAGCAGTCCCATGCATGTTAAAAGATTCATGGGTTGGAATAATTATTCAAACCAACGTTTTCTTGTTGCTCAGGGAGAATTGGTTTAAATATAAATAATAAAAGAAGAACAAAATGCAACGTTACATTCATTTCTAGTGTTCTTTCTTTGGGTGTAGCTTTTCGTCCTCCTTGATCAATTGAAACTAAGTTAGATCTTCTTTTTCAAAGAAATCCCTTCCATCAAATATATCCTCATACAGTATCGCTGTTGGGTTATAATGATTCCTGGTTCTGCCATTTGCTCAGCATCAGTTCATGTAGGTCTCGCCAATCCCTCTTTTCATCCTGCTGGTCTTTCTTTGAACAATAATATTCCATAACTTCATATACCATAATTTTAACCATTCTCCAATTGTGGGCATCCATTCATTTTCCAGCTTCTAGCCACTACAAACAGGGCTGCCACAAAATTTTGGCACATAAGGTCCCTTTTCCTTTTTGTATCTCTTTGGGGTATCCCGTGAGACACTGCTGGATCAAAGGGTATACAAGTTTGATAACTTTTTGGCTAGTTCCAAATTGCTCTCCAGAATGGGGATGTATTCACAACCCCAAAATGTATCATGTCCCTGTTTTCCCACATCCCCTCAACATTCTGCATTATCTTTCCCTGTCATTCTGGCCAATCGCGGTGTATAGTTATCTCAGGTTGTCTTAATTTCATTTCTCGATCTAGGATTTGGAACACTCTTTCATTAAGTTAATGGGAATTTCATATCAAAATGTTTGTTCATATCCGACCATTTATCAATTGGAGAATCGGTTTCTTATAAATTAAGG
This sequence comes from Sarcophilus harrisii, assembly GCF_902635505.1. Classification (NCBI taxonomy): domain Eukaryota; kingdom Metazoa; phylum Chordata; class Mammalia; order Dasyuromorphia; family Dasyuridae; genus Sarcophilus; species Sarcophilus harrisii. The sequence goes on along the minus strand of NW_022290896.1, from coordinate 104,557 downwards.
TCAACTCTATATATTTTGGAAATGAGTCCTTTATCAGAACCTTTGACTGTAAAATGTTTTCCCAGTTTTTGTTTCCTTCTAATCTTCCGCATTAGTTTTGTTTATACAAAACTTTTCAATTTGATATAATCAAAATTTTAATTTTGGCAATAATGATTACTTCTTCTTTGGTCATAAATTCCTTCCTCTTCCACCAGAAGGGTAAACATCCATGCTCTTAATTTATTTTATCTCATTCTTTTGCCTGATCCTGAACCTAGACCTTAATTGGTGTCGTTTAAATTAATTCCTATTTCTATACAATTTCCAATTTTCACAATTTTTTTAAATAATCATTCTTATCCCAAAACTGGGGTCTTTGGGTTTTCAAACACTAGATAATTAAAGTTATTGGCTGGTTTGTCCTTTTGAATCCTTTCCATTCATCAACTAGTTTTTTTAGAAACCAGATATTTTGGTAACTGCTGCCTTATAATATAATTTTAGATCTTCCCAAAAACCCATTTGATTTTTTTTTCTTAATTCCTTGAAATTCTTGATCTTTTGTTTTTCCATATGAACTTTGTTATTTTTTCTATTAAAATGTTTTGGGAAGAATGATTGGTATCCTAAATAAATGATTATTTATTGTATTTCATTTTTTTATTTCTCCCAACCAAAATTTAATTTTTCCATTTGATCAACTTAATTTTGTGGCAAGTGTTTTTGTTTTGCTCATAAAGTTTTGATTTTTCCTTGGAGATGATTCCTAAATATTTTTATACCTCAGTAGTTACTTTAAATGGGTTTCTTTTTTGTAACTCTGACTGTTGGATTTTTTGTGATATATAAAATGCTGATATTTGGGGTTTTTTATAACCAAAACTTTTAAAATTGTGGATTTTTCTAATAACTTTTAGTAGAACTTGGGGTTCTCTAAGAAACCCATCATTCTCAGCAAAAGGATAATTTGGTTTCCTCAGCCTATTCATTCCTTTAATATCTTTCTCAGCTCTTTTCCATAGCTGCATTTTAATAAAAATTTAAATGGAACTGATTAAACCTTTTTTCCCACCCTGATCTTATTGGGAATGGTATGCCTTGATTTTTAAATATAAATACCCTCTATATTTTTAAATGGGCCTTTATCAGAACTTTAACTATAAAAATGTTTTGTTTTTTGCTTCCCTTTTAATTTTTGTTTTTAATAGTTTTGTTTTAAAAGGCTTTTATTTTTGTAATAAAATTTTCATTTTATGATCAATAACGATCACTAGTTCTTCTTGGTTAAAATTCCTTTTCCACAAAGTCAGAGGTAAACTATTCTATGTTCCTCTAATTTATTTATGATTTTTCTTTATGCCTAAATCATGGACACATTTTGATCTTATCTTGGTATGTGGGGGTGAGTCCATGCCTAATTTCTCGATACCAATTTCCAATTTTTTTTTCAAAAGCAAAAGTTTTTTGGTTTCAAAATAATTTTGAATTTTCTTTTAACCCAAAAATTAATCTTTTTGAATCCAAATTTTGGGATTCTTTATAAAAGTTTTAAATTTGGGCCTATTTTTTGTTTTTTTTTTAACCCAAATTCCCACCTTTGTTCCAATTAATTTTTTTTTTTTTTGGCTTAAAAATTTTTTGGGGTTGATTGCTAATAAATAAATAGTTTTTAGGAATCCAAATTTTTATTACCTCCAATTTATTTTTTAAATTTTTTCTTCATTTTTTTTTTCCTTCATAAATAATTTTTAAATTTTTTTTTCAATAAAATATTTTTTGGGTTTTTAAGCTTTTGTTTTATTTAAAGTCTGCTTTCTTTTTAAACCCTTTCAATTTTTCTTTTTTAATTTTTTTTCTTCTTATTATTTTAAAATATTTTTGGTTCTTCCAAAGAACCTTTTGACATGAGACCAATTCATATTTCCTTTGAGGTTCATATGTAGGCCTTTGCCACTGTATCCTTTTTAGGGAGTTAAGATATTCCCGGCCCATAAAGCTTTCTTGATCAGGACTTGTTTTTTGCATAGTTTTTTTTTTTTTTTTAATTGAGCTCTACTCCTGTAACAGGGCTTGTCCCAAGTCTTTTTTTTTTTTTTTTTTTTTTATGCTGGAAGAAGGGCTTTCATTGCTTGGCTGGGACCAAAATGTTGCCCGCTTTTCACTTCATTGGGTTGGCCTGGCCTGGTTGGAGGTTTGGGGTTTTTAAATTTGTTCATGCTGAGGTGGAATCCACAACTGGACTTCTAAGCCCTTGGCTGGATGGGAGGAAAGGGTTCACTGCATGGCCAAGAACCTCCTGTTAGATTCCCCACACTATGCCTATGCCCCCCCCCCAAGGAGACGCCTTTCTCTTGTTATCTTAAATAAAAAAATTATTTAATCCAAATTTTTGTGGTTCTGTCATTCCAGAATCCACTTAGATGTGATTTAATATTTTTCTGAGGAAAAACAAGGAAGTTCAGGCAATTTCGGCTTCTTCCATCATCTTGGCTAGGGTTTCCCCCTTTCATATATTTTACAGCCAATAATATTCCATCACATTATAATTTCTTCAAATTTTACCTAATTAATGGGCATCCTTGAATTTCCAATTCTTTGCCACCACAAAAGACAGAAGCACCAAAAGGGGCGAAAAGGTATGTGTGAGGGAAAACATATAGGTAGGTTGGAAAATTGGACAGTCAGAAGAAACCAAAAATGAAAGCCAGGAAGAACTTTTAAAAAAGGAAAACTAAGAAAGAAAGGGTGGGTACTGAAGAGGTAATCAACAGATGAGGACTCAGAAAAGACCAATAGATTTGGCAAAGCTAAATTTGATCATTACTACTTTAAATAGTTTCAGCTGGGATAAACCAAAAGTAAATTACAAAAGGCAAAAAGTGGAAGAAAAATGGATTGACAGTTTTTCCAAGGTATGATTAGAAAGGGGAGGGGGAAACAATTTTCATAACACCTTCTACATTCCAGGAGTTAAGGATTGCCCAGGGTCACTTCAATTTAGAAATGGTCCAGTGCCAATTAGTGGCAACCAGGCACCTCAGTAATGTTCATTCCTGCTATTTTCAGGTATCCTGGGAAATCCAGGCCATATTTTACCCTAGATAACCTCAAGCCCGGTTCAGTTGACAAAACAGTTTTTGGTCTCAAATCTTAATGATATCTTCTGGAAGGGCACTGAATTCAGTTTGGATTCAATTTGACTGGCCTTTAAGCCTCTTCAATCCCTATTCATTAAGCTCCCTTTCCCTGAAAAGAACCTTGGAAGGGAAGTAGAGGGTCTTACCCCCCCTCTTGCCTCCCGGGTCCTGTGGGCCCTCCCTTCAGGGAGGGAGGTTGATCCCTTGTAAAGACAATGTTTGATCGGAACAAGGGTCCATAAACCCACCGCTGGAACTTCGAAACCCAAATCCCCCATCTCCATGAGTTCTGGGTCCAGCATGGTCATTTTTCTACCCTATTTTTCTTTTTCCCAGATAATTCCACCCAAGCCTACCTTCAATGAGCAGGATTCCTCAGATTTGCTAAATAACTGATCAAAGACTTCATAAATATATGGTTGGATGAATGACCAATAAAAATGGTTGAGAATGCTTTTATTGGGAGAGATGAACAGGTACCCTGATGGGGTACCAGGAGGAGGCAGAGCTCTCTTGCTTTCCTTTTATTTTACTGATTCATTGAAACCTGGGTGGGCCGTCACGGTCAGTAAGGACAGCGGTTTAAGGGGGAAAGTCTTTAAGGTGTTGCTAGCTTAATTTGTGGTCTGTGGCTGGTGGGCGCCGCAGGGGCTGAATCCCGCGGTAGAGGATGGTTTGGTGGAAGGTGTAGTCAAAACTGAAAAGGGGGATTGAGGCCGGGGCGCCTCCAGGTGCTAGAATGGTCAAGACTCCGGCTGTGAGGGTGTTTTTTCCGGGAGGAATTTTGTCGGGCATGATTAGGAACCTTGGGGGAACCTGTCTGTGGGCACACAACACCTTTCTTATTGGGCGCATGTAAAATGGTCCTCTCTGTATTCTTCACTATTCCAACAGCACCCCGTGTTATTCCAGCATTTTTCCTGTCCAACCACCTGCCCAGGAAGAGGGAGGCACAAAGTGAATGGGGAGCCTGGAATGGGAGGAATGGGCCTGCCGCGGGGGATGGAGGGGGAAGGACACCTGGGGATCCTGGGACTATGTAATCCCAACCCAAGGTTTAATTTCAGGGAGGGAAGGGAAGGGAAGGGCGTTTTCAAGGGAAAGGATGGTAAAAACAAACATGTATAAGAAAAAGGAAAAACTTTTTTCCGGGGAAGGGGAAACCTCCCCTTTAGACTTTCCCCTCACAGGAAATCCCAGAACCCTACCCCTTCTTTCCTCCAGACCCCCAACATGGGAAGGATGGAAAGGGCATCTTAGTCTCAACCCCACCTTATCTCCGTCCCTGAAAATCAAACAAACTTTTTAACATCTCCCAGTCTTAGGTTAAAAATAACTAAGAAATACGAGTCTTTCAGCTCCGACTCATTTTCCAGATGAAAAATGGAACAAACAGGGTTAAATTTCCGGGTCACAATGTGAGGTTCTGAGGGTGGGTAATTCAGGTGTTCCCCTCCCCCCTCCCTAGATCCCCATTCCAAAAGCTTCCTTTGGACCAATTAAAGGGATTCGGGGGGTGGGGAAGGAAGAAACAAAGAAGGGTCGTCAACTCTTCAGATGGTACAGTGGAGAGATCTGGACGAAGAGTAGAGGGTTAGAAGTCAAATCCCGGCCTTTCATTCACTGCCTGTACTCCATTTCCTCAAACAAAAATACGGGGTGGGGGTTTGAACAGAAAATTCTTTAAAACTAGCTTCTGTATGGAAGGGGGCAGAGGATGGGAGATAGAAGGCTGACTCTGGATTAAAGAATGGGTTCTTAAGGTGCCCTACACTACCTATTGACCTTGGGCAAATTAAATATTCTCTGAACCTTTTTCTCTCTGGAAAAGTTCATGGTTGACAGATCCTCTGGGGTCCCTTTCCTTTCTAATTCTGATTCTGTCTCTGTAATTCCTCTAATTTTTCATTAAAAACATGTGAGGAAAGAACAGCTCTCTGGAAGATGAACCTCTGACTCAGGCTGAAACATCCCTCTTACTCAAACTCCCACTCTTCCTTTCCTAGGAACATCATGAAGGATTTTCAAATATATCTCAACCCAGACAGCTTGGAGTTAAATCTTCTCACCGGACTTTTCCATAAACTGTACAGAATTAAGTTGGGCTTTCCTATGTCACAATGACAGAACCCCTTCTGCTCAGGTGCCATCCCTTTCTCTCCCTTATTCTTCTTGACTATTATAGTTTAATAATGTTGTTATAATCTTCATCTTGAAACTTGTAATCAAATCATTAACAAAAAATATAAGAATTGACTCTAATTTATAAGGAAAAGCCATTATTCAATTGATAAATGGTCAAAGGATATGAATAGAAATTTTCAGTGAAGAAATAGAAACCTTTCGCCATAGAAAAGATGCTCCAAATCATGACAATCAGAAATCAAATGAAGACAATTCTGAGATACCAACACAACTCGGGTGGCTAGAATGACAGGAAAAGATTATGCTGAATTTGGGATGTGGGGAAAAGTGAGACACTGATACATTATTGGTGGAATTATGCTATCCAACCATTCCAGGCAATTTGAATCTATAAAAAGTTATCAAACTATGCATCCCTTTGATCTAGGTTACTAGGGCTTATATCCCGAGATCTTAAAGAAGGAAAAGGGACCTGTATGTGCAAAAATGTTTGGGAGCCCTTTTTGTGGGCCAGAAACTGAAATTGAATGGATGCCCATCAATTGGAGAATGCTGTAAGTTTGGCATATGAATGTTATGGAATATTGTTTGTGAAATGACCAAAGGGATGATTTCAGAAAGGCCTAGAGGGTTCATGAACTGGAGTGGAGTGAAAGGAGCAGGACCAGGAGATCATTATGTACTTCCCATACTTTGATGATCAATTCTAATGGACATGGCTCTCTTCAACAATGAAATAACCTCAGTTCTTTTGTTCAGTAATGAAAGAGAACCAACTACAAAGAAAGCATGGGAAATGACTGTGAAACAACTAGCATATCCATTCCCTCTGTTTTGTCCCTTGTATTTTTTTTTTAGTTTTTTTTACCTTATTTTAAGTCTGATTTTTCTTGGGCAGAAAATAACGGATATGTAATATATTGAATTTAACATATACATTAACATATTTAAAAGGTCTATTTATAGGGATGGGAAGGAGGGGAAAAGTTGAACCCAATTTTTCAGGTCGTGCTTTAAAAATTTCCCATAATCTTTTAAAAATAAAAACAAAAAAAAAAAAAAAAAAAAAAAAATTCTTCATCTTCCTTTGGCCTCCACCTTTTATTTGTGACCCAAGCACCAAGTTTTCCTAGGTAACTCTTCTTGTCTCCCTTTTCATAATTTTGGTTTTTTTCTTAATTGAAGCAACTTTTTAACATTATTTTGATTTTGGTTCCAAATTTTTCCCCCTTTCATTTAGGGGAAAGCTATTTGAAAATTAGGATGAATAAAAATTAATTTCATTCTTTAAATCTCTAATTCCTTTTTATTTCCAATTTTAAGGAAAAAAATCCCTTCCTTTCCCAAAACCACAGCCCCTACCTTTGTTTTCCCTAAGGTTTACCAGTTCTTGGGTTAACCATTCAAAAACAAAACAAAAACAAAAAAAAAAAACAAAACAAAACAAACAAACAAAAATCTTATTTTACCCCAAAAATTTGGTCCCTGTTTTTAAATGTTTTTACAAGACCTAAGTTATTCAGGTCAAAAACTCAGAATCATCTTTCATCCCAGTGTTCCTTTTTGCATACACCTCTTTCCCATCAACTTCATCCTCCTCTACTCTTCCTAATCCTAGAACAATCTCTAGCTAGTCTTATGAATAATATTTGTAGACTTGCCTCTGTTGGCTCAGTCAGAATTTTGGAGTTTTCTGGACCTTCCAGTTAGGAAAGATGAAGACTGATTAAAAATAAAATCTATTTGTGTTAAAATCCCAAAGGTAATGAATATAAGAAATAATTCATTTGGACCCCAATCAGTATTAATCAATTTGACATGATTCCATAGGGGTAGTGATTATAAGTTCTATATATTGGGTCCCAGATCTTTGAGCTGCAGTTTGAAAATTCACTTGCTTAATCATAGGAAGCTAACTAGAGGCCCTCTACTCTTGTTTTTCCTTAGGTTGGTGACCTAGTCCACTGTGGCAGAAGTAACTCAATTATATGAAAAATTCTCTAATCTATTTTTTGTACCTCCAGAGTTTTCTTTCTTGTGCAACATGAACAAGTGACCATCTTATGGTCAATGGAGATGCCACAGAGTTTCACCCAATCTGTGACTTCCATGGTAATGTCATTTTTGACCCTCAAGATCAATGTCTTTAAATCAATGAGATTCTCTATTTTACAATGTCCCTTTTGCATATTTAGAAGATGCATGGTCCTGAACTAATGGGGCATCTAAGATCATGAGAAGATCTGAGGTCCCTTAATCAGAGCTCTATGGACTTTTGATAAAGTTCCATTCCTCAGATCTCTGTTTCAGTCTCTTTTATTGTAGATTGGACAATTTTAATTTTCACAATATTGGCATCCCACATGGGATAGTGATGCATGGATCTCAATCTCTTTTGGCCAGTTCCTACAAGGGACTGAAAAGGAAGTGCACGTTCGGTTGAACTTTTGCTGATGGCTGCCCCACTGGGTCTGGCCTTGGGAGGTTGGACTCTTCTTGTTGTCCATACCCAAATTCTCTGAGCCTGAGGGAACTCTGTTCAAGTTTGGTGAGTCTACCTTGATTTACCATAAATTCATTTTCCTTAAGAAGGATTCCTGAGTGGATTAAGAGGGACTGTTGGGATTTGTGACTCAATCTAAATTTATAAGCTCAAATTCTATTTTTATAAAAATCTCTCAAACTAGTTGAGAAGGAACTTTTAGTGGCTTACAGTGGGATGAAGAACTCATAGGTCAGGTTCTTGATGGGTGGGGCTTGGCAGTGTGATTCCCCACTGAGTGCTCTGACAACACTTTGAGGGAGCAATAATTGACCAGACATTATAGCTTTAGGCAACAGATTCCCCACTTCAACAATAATCCATCAAGGCAATTGAACACCTTGTAAACAATCCCACCATCTTCTAGTCTAAAAGAAGGTTCATTTTAGATTTATAGATGAAAGGAAAGAAAAGGTTATTATTACTTATAGGTGCTTAGGATTAATTCAGTTATTGACAATCAGAGCTGAATTTTTTCCAAGTTTTAAAGGAAAGTAGATAAAAATTTTGCTGACTGTTTAGGTGTAAAGAACCTTTAGGCCCTAGTTGAACAGTCTTAGGACTCTAGAGGTTAAACCAGAAATTAAGAATTAGAAGTATTAGTAAATTTGCCAAAACAAATCCCTGAATATTACAATGTTTGCACAAGAAAGATACCTATATAGTTACAACTCAGGGGTAGGATGACCTCCCTTGATGATAAATCATCTCTAGTGACTTCATTTGGGGAATTTCTTGGATAAAATAGCCAAAAGGTGGGTATCCCAGGAATCTAGTCCAATTCTTTCAAGAAAAGTTCCTTCAAAGAATGACATTCTTGGTCAGGGATGGCCATAGGAGAGAGTGGAGTCAAGAATGAGCATTCCTGCAGAATCCCATTTGGGACAAGGGTGGATTCCTTGTTGGGGACGATTAAAGAAAAACTAAAAGTATGAAGTTTGATCTGAGAACACAATGGGTTTTTGCAATTATTCTGGCCAAAGCATAGAACTTTTGATTACTTAGAAAGTTATGGAATTTTATTGGACTATATCCCAAAATTAGCTTAAAACAAATGAACTATTGATATTAGCTAAATTTTTCATCATTGTCAGTTTTTCTTCCTATGGTTATATTTTAACAAAAAGGCTAGATAAATAAAACTTTAACCAGTTCTTCTAACTATTAGGGACCAATTATAAAGGGCACTTTAAATGATAAATACCAAATGTGATAAAAGCAATTTTGTATTGTTACTAAATTACATTTTATAGGATCCTAAAAGCATTAATATAATTTTTAAAATGGAAGAATTATTTTGGGCTTACAACAGGACTCCAGCTACAAGATAATAAGTTCTGTACTTAATAGAGAATACAGTAAGCTCTTCAAAATTTCCTAGAGAAAAACTTGGAAAAAGTTCAGACCTAATTTAATGTTGTATCTTGTAATATATTCTGTGTGTGTTTCTTTTGTAAATGATGAATCTAAGTTTAGGTATAGTAGGTTCTTTACTTCAGATAGAAAGAGACCTTATATAAGAAGAAAAATCTTTAAGGGAATAGGAAATAAGTGCCTGTTTTATTTGTGTTTTGTGCTGACTCAGAGCTAATAGGTATTTTATTTATACCTTTTTTGATGGGATCAACCAACCAAAAGAAACAGGCTTTTAAAAATAAACTTTCTCCAAAAGACTTTAAAAATTTCTCTTTTACTCTGTTTCCAACAGTGGCCCTGTTAGATATTGAAGAGATGAGAGACAGATACAAAAATTAATTGAAAAGATTGGAAAAGATCAAATTTAAATGAGCCTATAACTTATAAAAGTATAAAATGCTAAAATTTTGAGAGGGAAAAGCACTTTGCAAGTTATTTTAAAAACAAAATAAATGAACATAATATTAACTGATTTGAAAGAAAATAAAGAAAAAAATTATACCCTGAGCTCTTCAGAAAAGTACAATTTCTATCAATTGGTTTTCCAGTAGTATAATTCCTGTTATATTCCTGTGCCATCTTGGGCTTTGGCCAGTTCAGAAATAGCTAAATGGTATTTTGGCATTGCCAAAAATAGTTAATGAATACCTTTCCAGCATAAAAGAGATTAAGTTTTTGGAGATAAATGCTTTTTCTGCACAAAGCCATCCTGCTTATTGAAATCTGTGACACCTACAATGAGAAACCTCTGTGACTGAGGTAGTTTTTCAATTTATTTGTCTATCACTTATTTAAAAACTATGTGGTTATAACTAATTTTACTTGTCTAAAACCCTTAAAGAAATGAGAATGAACTATGCTTTTTAACGACTAAAAACCAAAAGGGTAGAGAATTTAAGTGAGTAGAAGAAAGGAAGAGTAGTGTTGCATTAAGTAAATAAGAAACTTTAAGGAAAATAGATGGTAAAGAAAGTTGGTCTGTTTGCACTTTCAATATAAATTCAGAATTTGAAAGTATAGGCTTTTGGAGTTTTGAAAAAGATTTCAGAAAGGTCTTAATGTCACTGAATAGAAAAAATTTAGGAATATTTTTTAAACAATGACTCTTTGATAGTTGATGCTGTCTTTCTTCTCCAATGATAAACATTCAAAATATCCTTCATAAAATCATGTTAATTAATTGATTGAGAGAATGATTATATCTCTGCTCTGGTTTAAATAGTTTTGCTCAGAGATTAATAATTTAGAAAATATAAAGGAATTGATTTAGCTCTTTGGGTAACTCAAAGAAACAAAGAAGCAGTAACAGGAAATTCAAAGTGTTGCCATGATTTTTTTCCCATATAAGCCAACTTTGAAATTCTCTGCAAAATGAAGTTTAGTTGTTGCCACTAGTCATCGATTGAGTTGAAAATATTATAATGGTGATAAATTAGAAAATTTAATCAATCTTTGTATATACAAAGGAACAAATATCTCCCAGAATTGTTGGGAGCAATATATAGTTATGAAGGACTTAACACAGTACTTGTCTCAGGTAAAAGATGAAGCACTGTAATGTTTAAAACTTGTAGGAATATAATTAAGCAAAATGCTATTTCATTTATAAGTACTTTTCCTAATTGGCATAAAATGGTAACAAAATTGAGAAATTGTAGATTAAACATTATAATGTATTAATAAAAACAAGCTTAAGCATATTTCAAGACATAGAAAAAACCTGGCACATGATAGGCACTATGTAAACTAGTATGATTAGCATGAAAATGCCAGGGATAATAAGATAAATGACTTTCTATAGATTTATAAGTTTGACATTTTGGTTTTTAAAAGCTAGAGAATAAAAGAGTAGTAGTAGTAGTAGCAGTAGCAATAATTGACTTACTGTTGGAAGAAAATCAGAGGCAAAATTCTCTTAGGATATCTTTTGTGAAATTCTTTATAAGAGCCCAAATAGTGTAATGTTGGCACCGTACTATTTAAGAAACTAAGGCTCTCCCACCCAAAGTGAAGAAATGAAACTTTGAATAGTAAAGTGAATGACACTGGGGAAATTTGGAAACTCATGTAATTGTACCTTTTAATGCCATTGCATATTCTGTAGAACTTGTGGTAAAAAAGTGGAAACAGCAAATAATGCAAAACAGATTTCTTGGATCTGGAAAGATAAATCGCTCCTTCCCAGAACTTTATCACTAGATGTACTTTTTAGTTCATAAGGGGTGTCATTGTGGAACACAAATTCAATCAAGCAAAAATGGATTATTCAGGCATAACCCCAGTACCAATTTGTATCATAGTCACTTATCCAGCTTCTATAACTTTAATCAGTTCGGTTTTGAAGTCACATCATAGGTGAACCATGTGCTAGCTTATACCCCTGTTTAGTACTTACAAAAAAAAAAAAATTATTATCATGCCCAAGTTAATCTTTGACCAAGACTGAACTATTCCTAATTCTAAAACCAAAGTTCCTCTTCTACCATATTTTTCACCAAGGAAAATTGTACTCAAGTATGATCCACTTGCTTACATGGACTCTGCTGGGGCAATCTCATATCATTTTCAATCCACTATATTCTAGAAATAGTCTGATTTTCTCCCTTATGCTTTATCTATAGCACAAATTAAGGAGAGAGAAATGATAGTCAGGAAAGATGATTGTGAAATGATGTTTAAAAATTCTAAGGTTAATATATGAAAAAAAAAAAAACTACTCAAACTAATAACATAAGAGAAAAAAAGAACTATCAAAGCCCAAGTCATAATTAGTGAAATTTTGTTGTTTGAGAAGGTCTTTTAGTCTAAGTCTTGAATCCAAGTATAAGTGATTGAATCCTCATAAGGCTGCTATTTCATCAGTCAGGAAATGCCATGTGCCCCTGTCATCTAAAGATTGCTGTAAGTAGAAATCTATTCCTGGAAATCAAGAGAATGACCTTGCAGTGGTGAAGGATTCTCTTGACCTATCCCCATCTTGATAAATAAGACATTTTCCCTTATGGCTAATTCTAAATCTGGATATGACATCCTATCATACAATTGGTTGCTTATCACTCATACCTGAAATCAAATGGAATTAATGTTTCTATGACTCTACCATTTCTCCTAATAGACAAATTCCATCGAAAAAGACAAACATATTAAAAAAAATTCCTTAGCAACATCTCATCCTTTTAGAGAAGGGATGAACAGCTAAAAAAACAAGCTAGGAAAAAAATTAGCTAAAGTGATAATGTTTCAGTTGTTTTAATAAATAGTTGTAATAATATTTGATAAAATATATATCAAATATTAAATTTGGGTTCAGAGTTTTTAATTTTCAGTTATCATTTGAATTTAGTCAACCTAAAAATTAAATTTTCTGGTAATTATGTCATATTAGTCCTGTTAAAGGTTTGGGCTAGCCCTTATTACCTGAGTTAGAATTGTATTAAGACTGATTTTATCAAAGATTTTTAACAGAGAAAGGAATCTCTGCAAGTGAACTGGAGAAGTAAATCCACTAGAAGCTGCTTCAAAGCCCTACTCATTCCAGCATTCTTAAGAGGAGAGACCTCCAGAAGATCACAGGATTGCATCAGAAGATGTTTCAGAGACTGCATAACTATATGAGACCCCCAAGTAAGCATGACTCTTTCTTCATCATCATCATCATTGTCCCTTCTACAAATACTTCCTAATCACCCCTTCCTTAATATGCAGTGACTAGAACCTTATATCCTCCTTCTCAGTCTTCCTGCTTCAGCCTTTGCTCCACCACTGAGAGAAATGACTGATAATTCCTTTGTTTATGGAATTCAACCTCTTTCTTATTTTCCTCCATTCTCTATCCTACAGCTATCTAGATCTTTTGGTGTTCCCTGCAGAGATGTTGCCTCTTATCACCATACTGAGGGTGGTTGTATGTCAAAATGGTTTGACTTTGTTTTCAAAAATTCAAAAGTCTTTCAAAACTCATGTGAAGAGCAAACAACACTTGCATAGCTGTGCTTGAACAAATGTCCTATGGTCGCCCAATTTACATATCTTGTAAGGAATGTTTTACTAGAGGTACTTGTCCCTCATAGTTCCTGAGTTAGTGAGTCACCTCAGACATTATTGAGTTAATGTTTAATCAAATGGAACATAATCAGTATTTTATAAGTTGTGCCCATTTTCTTTTTTCTTTCTTAATATCATCTTTGTGCCTCAGTAAGAGAACTGGCTCTTTCTTCTTTTACATCTCCCATGGAGGATTATCTTCCATGCATTAAGATTGTAACAACACAAAGAAATATAGGGGTCTTTCTGTGGGAAAAGGGAGGAAAGTGAGAAATAATTAATTTGAACCCTGCTCTATTCCAATCAGCATTAATCAATTTGATGTGATTCCATAAGGATAGTGATTATAGGTTCTGTATATTAGACCCCAGAACTGTGAGCTGCAAATCTTATCATGGGAAACTAACTAGAGGCCCTGCACTCTTGTTTTTCTGTCTTGGTGACTAAGCCTGGTGTAGCACAGGTGACTCAATTATATGGAAAATCCTCTAATTTATTTTTTTACCTCCAGGCCATTCTTTCCTGCACAGCATGAGCAAATGACCATCTTATGACAATTTATGATCACTTAGTTAGTGGAGATGCCCCCATGCTTCACCCAATCTGTGACTCCTGCTAATATGTCATTTTTGATCCTCATGATCAATATCTACAACCAATACCATTCTGTTTTTACCATGCCTGTTTTTCATATTTGGATATCAAATTCTATAAATACAAGGACCTCAATAAATGGGGAATCCCAGCTCATGAGAAAGCTCTGAGGTCTACTTCATTAGAAGTCCTTGGACCTTTTAATAAAGTGCCTTTTCTCAGATCTCTGCCTTGCTCTTGCTTGTTGTAGGTGGGACAATCTTAATTCCATATGGAAACAGATGTCATTGAGTTCTCTATGCCCCAGAACACTAGACCACAGAAATTTTCCAAAGGATTCTTACAAAGAGTAAAAAGTCATTCTAGTGCCTACATTGGAGAGTTAACTTAGAGCTCATTGGGATGTCAGCTAAAATACATATCTACATTAAAGAAAGAGTTTGTTTTTTAACTTCAGGTTAAGATGTGTGAAGCCTACATAGGTAGAAAACTAAAGCTTAAGTGATTTGGGAAGACCCTAGGACAAGCACTGTCATTTTGTTGATGGGGAAATTGAGGCCGAGCCAAGGTCACACAGGTGACAGTTAATCTCTAAATCCAGGCTTCAAGCTCCAAATCCATAGTTCTTTCCAATTCACTGCACCACCTCTTCTGAAGTACCCGGTCCTCATAAAGGATCAAATGTGGGGTCTATTCAGCCTCTGGGTAACCCTAAGGGTATCTCTGCTCTTCACAGGTGGATTTCAGTGCTCCCTGATAGCTCTGATTTTCATCCCATGACCCCATCCCACAATCATAAGCATCTGCAGTGACCCAGTCCCAGCTCTCTTTCTTCCCTCAACAAAGTTCCAGGTTACCTTGGGTTCTCTGTGCCAGAAATGAGACAATGGCAAGGCCAGGAGAATGAGCTTCATGGCTTGTGTTCCCTGGAGAGAGGACCAGCAGGGATAATGGAGAACTGAGAGACTGCCCTGTGAGCTGTGAGTTGGAGCTCCAGCATTTATTACCCTCCTCAGTGGGGTGGGGCCAAGGGTGCTCAACCAGAGACTGAGCAGAATTTTTTGCAGCCCAGAGTCATTGCATTAGATCAGACTGCCTACTGTCCATTGATCCCTATTGGGCCTCCTTGGTTCTAAGCTCCATCTCCAGCACTGCTGAGGGAGACATAAGCTGTACTCAATGTAGTTGATTATAGAAATGTAGATTCCTTATTACTGTTCTGTAAGAAATGACCAACAGGATGATTTCAGAAAGGCCTGGAGAGACTTACACGAACTGATGCTGAGTGAAATGAGCAGGACCAGGAGATCATTATATACTTCAACAACAATACTATATGATGACCAGTTCTGATGGACCTGGCCATCCTCAGCAACGAGATCAACCAAATCATTTCCAATGGAGCAGTAATGAACTGAACCAACTATGCCCAGAGAAAGAACTTTGGGAGATAACTAAAACCATTACATTGAATTCCCAATCCCTATATTTATGCCCACCTGCATTTTTGATTTCCTTCACAAGCTAATTGTACAATATTTCAGAGTCTGATTCTTTTTATACAGCAAAATAATGTTTTGGTCATGTATACTTATTGTGTATCTAATTTATATTTTAATGTATTTAACATCTACTGGTCATCCTGCCATCTAGGGAGGGGTGGGGGTAAGAGGTGAAAAATTGGAACAAGAGGTTTGGCGATTGTTAATGCTGTAAAGTTATCCATGCATATAACCTGTAAATAAAAGGCTATTAAATAAATAAAAAAAAATAAAAAAGCTTTGTAAAGGTCTTGGAGATAAGGAGTCCACTGGACATCCCTAAGGTTAGTAAGTTTGTTACCTGTTATCTCAACTAAAGATATTTTATTCCTCAACTTGTGGCTTTGATTTATTTCAGTATGTAATAAACTCCATCTTTTCAAATAAAAAAAAAAAAAAAATGTAGATTCTTAACCTAGGAGGGCTTTGACATTTGTCTTTTATAAAGGAGAAAACTGAGATTCAGAGAAGGGAGTGATTTGGGCCAGGTCTTATTAGCAAAAGCCTGTTTTAGAAATCATATCCATTGGATTATATCCCTCCCATGCCCCTTGTCAAAGTACAATGAATGCGTATGTTCATTGACTCTCTTTCTTATAAAGGTGTCTCCACCGAGGGTTCCCCATTTCCTTTGAACTCCACTTCTCATCATTAAATTGAAATGACACAGAGAGTTTCAAAAGGAAACATAAGGACCAGGCCTTTCTGCCCTGGCAAAATTGGAAGATTTGTTTGTCCTTACTCACAGTGGATTCCACTGAAGGCTTTCTCCTTAAAATCCCTCTGGGGCCGTGAGGTATTCACTGTTGTGCAGCTTCTTCCTCCCTTCTATTCAAAACTCCTCTCAAAAAGCCACCAGCTAGAGTTGTTCAGGAAAGGTGAGACAGAGGCAGAAGATAGACAGAGACAAAGAAGGGAGGGAGGAAGGGAGAGGAGAGAAAGAAACAGAGACAGAAAGAAGAGACTTGACCTAGTGAGTTAGGAGACCAATTCTACTTCTAATTAGCAGTTTGACTGAAAAGAACCTGTCCCTTGTCAGATATCAATTTACTCATATGTAAATTGAAATTAGATTTAAATGATCTTTAAAGGATCTTCCAGTTCTAACATTCTATGTTCCAAGTCCCTTCAGCTCCTATCTTGTAGAATTCTGGTATATAACTCTCAGATTCCACACCCCACACCCTCTTTTAGCCCTCTGGGTGAATTTCAAGTTTTCCAAATCCTCAGGGTATCTGCATTTTCAGGCTGGGCTCTTCATGAATTTCAAGGTTTTTAGTCAGCTAAGAAAGTTTAAGAAGGATGCTCCACCTTTCCCTGAAATTACCTCCCTAGATAGTGTCCTTTTAAGACTCCTTAAATTGACTTCTCCATGAGTGGTTCCCCATGAATGGCTCCTACCAAGCTGAATGATTTTTTCCCTCATCTTTTCTCAAAGCACATCATATTTTTTCTTTGCCCATAATCATATGCTAATAGGTAGTACAAGTATCCATGTCCTTGCTTTCTTTTCCTAACAGGCTATCAATTCTCAGAGACCAGTAGTAGTGTCTTTCTCTCAGTGTCCAAGTATACCAACTCTATACATGATAGTCATTTAACAAATATTTTTCAATGGAAATCGAGACCCAATTAAGGAGTTCAGAGAAGAAAGAGATCTTGGTGGACTAAAACTTCCTGGAGATGATGGGACTAGATTGAGTTTGGGATTCAGGAATTTAAATGAATACATTGTAAACTCCTTGAGAACAAGCATTGTATCTATAGGCCCAAAGTTCTCTGCACATAGAAGCTATTTAACAATGTTTGTTGGTTGGTTGAAATGATGTGCACAGAACTAGGATATTTAGTCTTAGAAAAACATTTAGATTGGAGAAACAGCATAAGAAAATGTACTTTGGGGAAAAGCTAAGATATTGGTGGCAGGGGCAAAATGTGGACAATGATGAAAATGGATTAGTTGATACCAAGGGTATGCTTTGGGGAGCTTTGGGAGATAAGAATGAATAAAAGACAGCTTGTCTTTGAAAAAAGTAATTATTTATGGAAAACTCACCTTTTCATGTGAGATATTTTGCACCTTCTATACATTTGAGTTTTTGAAACATTCAACCTTTGAGTGAGTATTTGTAATATTTAGTATATCCTTTACCAATATAAATACTTTGTTAAACTTTATAGAGTTTGAGAGCTTGATTTCAGACTGCAAATGTAATGTCAAAAAAAACTGAGCAGGATAGAGATTAGAGACCAGTTCAATAGTTTATTAAATGGAGAGAAATACTGGGACCAATGGATCCCAGGGCTACACAGATATGATCTCAAAGAGTCAGCCCTGAGTATCAGGACAGCAAGCCTTTTATGAAATTACAAGAACATTGACATAATGTAGAGACCTAGAGTGGGGATAACCTCATAGATGGAGGTTACTGATATTCTAATGACATTAAGGAATGTCTATAACACCTTTATCTCAACCATTAAGAGGGGACGGTCATAACCTTAAGGCAGAATACAAAAATAGGACAAATGGAGGAACTGGTCACCCCATTAAAAGTGACCTTTGGCATTACATTCCCTCCTTTTTCTCTTGGAACTATTCAAATCTTTGAATTACCTTCCTCTAGAAGGCCTTAGCACTATAATTTGAACAACCCTATGTGAAGTAAATCAAAAATAAAGCTAGACCAATGCAAGGGCAAGTCTCTCCTGATAACCCCAGAATTAATCAGCTATACGCAAAGTTCCTTATTTCAATTATTTCTGACAATCAATTGTCAGATCCTCTGCAGTTGGGGAGCATGTGGACAGCTGTGGTCATTTATGCATGACTCAGCCTCTGCTTACGGAGAGCAGCAGGCTCAAGGCAGTTAGTTGTGTTGCCCATTCAGAGGGCAGCTGGCTCCTGGAGAGAAGGGTGAGGCTTGGGTAGCCCCACCTGTCCTGCCCAGAGGAACAAACAGGGCTGCCACTAGAATACAGATTTCCGAGCAGATTATGCAGTTAGACCAAGGCAGGCAACCCCAAACTTTTAGAGGCCTCGATATCAACAAGGTCCTTTTAAGTACGTTGAAATACTAATTAAGGACCTGGGGTAACAGGAATGGAGAAACAGCTCAGAGAGACTGCCAGTTCCAAGACAGGTATCCAATTTCTGGTTGTTTCTAAAAATAATCCCAAAAACTGAGTCTGCCAGGGCAATTCCAACAGAATAAAGGGATTTCCAAGTTAAAGCACAACCAGCAAATCATAGTCTAGTAAATTTAAGAAAGGAGCAAAGGACTTCCAATTAAATCTGAACTAGCAA
The DNA here is from genome assembly GCF_902635505.1 of Sarcophilus harrisii. Taxonomy (NCBI): domain Eukaryota; kingdom Metazoa; phylum Chordata; class Mammalia; order Dasyuromorphia; family Dasyuridae; genus Sarcophilus; species Sarcophilus harrisii. The sequence continues at coordinate 85,849 of NW_022290896.1, read as the reverse complement.
GATACCAGTTTTCCCAACTTCCAATTAAATCTGAACTAGCAAGGTACCAGTTTTCCCAATTTCCTATTTCTTCTCCTCCTTTTTTTTTCTTTTGGAAAAGGAATTATCAAATGACCATCCCACATATAAATCATACCCATATGCATATACATAACAGACTAAAAGTCCCTCAAACATAACAGCAATAGTTACACAAGTTTAACAATTTCCATTCCAAGTTTTAAACACAGCACAGTAATACAGTGAAAATTTTGACAAGTCAACCACTTTCCCTCCCCCATCAGTCCAAATTACATCAGGAAAAGTGGGCAATGGCTGTCCTTTGCTTCTTCCAAGCAGAACAGGGGACGATGCTCGGTCCTTGAGGGATGGATCTGTAGTGTGGCAGAGCTGACAAACAAATGTTTGATCTAGGTCCCAGAAGCAAGTCAATATATCTGCAATTTGACCACATCTAGAAAAGAAAAACAAATCTAACAAACAAAAGTTAGAACAGTCTGAGATAGAAAGACTGGTCCACAAGGACTACTAAAGATGTGGCCTCTCATTAGTTAAAAACCTCAAAAAACTTGAATATCCAGGCACAATATCTAGTAACCAATAGATGACCAAACCAAATACTTATTTGCTCAAGCATTTAGGATATAGTGATTATACATAACCAGATTGGAAACAGCAAATGTGACATAATTGAATTAACAATTTCTTATTGACCATTATAGAAATCAGTTACAGGAGGAAAAAATGTAGTGCATATTAACTACAAACCCAAGATATTTTACCTCTAGTAACAAATCCTAAACAGATATTTACCATAACCTTATCAGTTTGCTGCTTTTAAAAGGTCTGGAACAGTTTAGAGGAAGGGGGAGAATAGAATTCCATGTGACTACCCTTCCCCAATTCCTAAGGATGGGGAGGAAATCACTCCAGGCTAACTAAATGGCTCCTATAGCTGAAGTAGCAGCAGTGGGAGGCAGGGCAGTTTAAATCTTTACAAAAGATCCCAACCCCACCCAACATTTAAAGTAGCAGAAATCAGTGGGTGTGTGGGGAATCCCATAAAACCTACATGTCTAAGAGCTGGATTTAAAGCATATAATCCATTTCTATCTCATTTCAAATAATAAAACAACATGGTTTCTTTCTCTCCTTCTGGCCCCAGGTGGCCATTATTCCCAATGGACTTCTCCTAAGCCTAGCTTGGCCAGGGATGAAGCTTTCAGAAAAGTCCTTGTTACATACTTTTAGGTAAAATTAGAGGCACATGACCTCTTTCAGGCAGGTTAACAGAACTTCTTTAACAAGCTATTGTTCCTTTAAGATCTTATACTTAAGGAAAACCAATTCATTTCCCAAATTTAGAATCATCTTTAAATTCCTAATCAAATGTTTTCACCAGCTGGAGTTCAGTATTGAAATAACCAATTCCCAAATTTGATCATTGTTCTTAAATTTAACAGAGCTCTTAAGTTACAGAAACAGACAAACAAATTACAATTTCACAAAAAAATCACACAGAACACAGAGCACAACTAGACTGTCCAATAACATACAAGACATACAGAACACTGATCACACTTAGACTGCACAATTACAACATTCAATAGGACACTAACACTAAAGCCAAACCAAATGGCGTTTTTAAAAACTTTGTAGATAGCCCCCTGAGCATGCAAAAACTGGAGGGGCTGGCATTACTCTAACACAGGATGACCCAAACAGGGAAACTGAGTCCCATTTTCAAATGTATATACTTCCCACTCGATGGAAGAAGTGGAGGACCTCTCTTAGAAATGCAAAGGACGGGCCTTTGTCTCTGGAAAAGAGTTGGACAGAAAGAGTTTCCTCAAGCAAAGCATCTGCTCCAGGAAAAGAGTTTTGAGGTGGCGAAGTGTCTAGATTGCAGACAAGTAAAAACTTAGTTTTCCCAACCTTTGCAGCCCCCTCATATCTCTTTTAGAGATAGAGCTGCAGCAATTCCTAAAGAGCTGTGCCAGAGCTCCAAGAGCTCCAAATAACCACTGCAGTCTTGATGACTGCAGTGTCCCTACAAGATAAGGAAAGAAAAGTCTTTTACCTTGTCCAAAATTCCATCATGCTCTAGTAGTGACCTCCTGCATCCAGTAGGCCACTCATCAACAAGCAAATGGCACCCCAAAAGGGGCACCTCAAGTGACATCTGCGTCCGATAATTCACTAATCAACCAAACCAACTGGTACCCCAAGAAAAGGGCACTCCAAAAGTGACAACCGTACAACCGTGCAACCCGGTGAATCTGGTTATTCATCAACCAAACCAAACAAACAAAACCACATGGTACCCCAAAAGGTACCCAGACAAACTACCCTCCTGTGGCCAAAATGGGGTTGTCAACCATCAGAGCTATTGTGGCTGGGAAACTGCTCTCTTTCCCTGAGGCTCTGGAAGGAAATCCAGGAGGGCCCGACCTCTCCAGGCCAAGAGTTCAGATTCGCAGTCACCCAGGCCCAAGGCAGAGACCCCAAAGTCTTGTCTCTCATCCTGCTCATTTTCTAATCATCTCGCTGGGGCCTCCAAATGTAATGTCAAAAGAAACTGAGCAAGACAGATTAGAAACCAATTCAATAGTTTATTAAATGGAGAGAATACTGGGACCAATGGATCCCAGGGCTAGAGAGACTATCATCTCAGAGTCTAGCCCAGAGTATCAGGACAGCAAGCCTTTTATGGAATTACAAGAACATTGACATAATGCAGAGACCTAGGTGGGGATAGCCTCATAGATGGAGGTTGCTGATATTCTAATGACATTAAGGAATGTCTATAACACCTTTATCTCAACCATTAAGAGGGGACGGTCATAACCTTAAGGCAGAGTACAAAATAGGATAAATGGAGGAACTGGTCACCCCATTAAAAGTGACCTTTGGCATTACACTGATACTCATGCTCCCTTTCAAAAGCATTGCAGTTTTGCTTCTTTCAACATTATGTATGTTTGCTATAAATAAAGATCTGATTATAAACATGAATAGTTTTTAAATGTTAATTAAAATTCAAAATTCTTTTTATTATAGCTTTTATTTTTCCAAATACATGCAAAGAGTTTTCAGCATTCACTTTTACAAAACCCTTGTTCCAAATTTTCTCTCTCCTTGCCACTATTCCCTTCCATAGATAGCAAGCAATCCAATATAGGTTAAACATGTGCCTTTCTTCTAAACATATTTTGCTGAATTGTTAGATTAAATTTTATTAAATTAAAAGGGAATGAGTAAGCTATCGTGTGTAGAGTATCTTGACAGCAAGACTAAGAACCTGGCCTGTATCTTGTAAATGATACTGCAGGAAACTATCAAGAGGTCTTTACCAATCATTCCAGTAGCAAGATCTTTTATCTCCAAAGCCCCTAGCCATTCTAAAATTCTTAGGTAGCTAGGTGGCACAGTAAATAAGGCTCTGGGACTGGAGCAGGAAGACCTACCTTCAAATCCAGTCTCAGATGCTTCTTAGTTGTGTGACCCTGGCCAAGTCACTTAACCAATGTCTGCCTCAACTTCCTTAATTGTAAGATGGAGATAATCACAGCCCCTAACTCATAGAATTATTGTGAGGATCAAATGGGGAATCATTGTAAAAGCATTTAGCACAGTGCCTATTAAGCATATAATAAGTGCTTAATAAATGTTTATTCCATTCTATCCCATAATTCTATGATCATTTAGGCCTTGACTGAAAGGATCAGCATTTGAGCTGGGCTTTAAAAGAGGGATAGAATTTTGCCAGGTAGAGATTAGAAAAGGGCTTGAAGGAAGGCAAAGATCAAGACAATTTGAAGGAACTCAGAATAAGTTTGTCTGGAACATAAAGTGTCTGAACTCACCTGGGTATTGTGGGAAAGGAAAAGTGAAAGCCATTTTGAAGAAAGGAATGGCAGGTCTTGGAGTACACTAGATAAGAGTATGATCAACTTGAAGGAGTGACCTATCTGAAGTCAGAGGATGGGAGTTCAGGTTTACCATACTATCTATAGAGGTATGACCCAGAAGAGGCAATTTAATTATTCTGGAACCTTCTTCCTTCATACATGAATGAGACAATTTAACTAGTCAGAGATCTAAGTCTATGATCTGGTGATCTCATAAAGGATCTGGAAGAGAAAGAGAAGTCAAAAGAGAACTTGGCAAAATATGTTTGAAGAATTGCACATGTTTAATTTATAGTGGATTGCTTGCTGTCTAGGGGAGGGAATAACAGCAGGGAGGGTGAAAAATTTTGAACACAGGATTTTGTAAAAGTAAAAAAAAATTTTGTAAGAGTGAAACTCTTTGCATATATTTGGAAAAATAAAAGGTATAATAAAAAAGAATTTGGAAGTTTCAAACTCAAGAAAATAGTGGGGCTATGGAAAGAAATGGAATGAATGGGAAGGGAGCCAACTTCAGGCCAATGTAATAAAAATTTTAAGGGTGTATAATGAAAAGAGTAATAGATTTAGAGGCAGAGTCAGAAAGATTAAAAAAAAAAGGGGACAGAAACAGAAATAGAGATATAGACGAGCCCTTAGATCCATTTATGTGTATGGAAGCCAGCCCCATCTTGATCCTTGATTTCCAGGGCTTTCAAGTCTACAGACTCATTAGAGAGAATCTCCTCTGGGAGAGAACATACATTCTCCTCTGAGAGCTGGTCTTGATCCCAACTGAAGAGCTCATGTATTCTTGTATATTCTTTGACATGCTCTAATCCATAAAACTTCTGATTTATGTTTCCTGTATTGCTTAGATAAATGAATTTGCTAGCTAATCACTAATATAGTGATATAAAATGTTCTTTTACATAATGGTGAGAAAAGGGTAAAGACCATCCTTTCCCACAAAGAGTGATGAGGGAAGTAGATTTCCTTCTAACTCCTAGAGATCATGCCCCTAGAGGAGAGATGTATGAGTGGGCAGATGTAACAATAATTCAATATTTTTCTGCAAAACTGGAGAAATGATGGCCCAGTATCAGCAGCCCTGGACTTTATTGGTCCCTTCTCCAGAGTGTATGCTGTAACTATCAATGCATCCCTTCTTCTGCTCTCCACAGATGTTCAGCAGACCTCAGATCATATCTATTCATTTCATCTTTGAACCTGGACTATATATATATATATACATATATATATATGTATATATATATATATATATATATATGACTTGTATGTATAGTTATATGTATTTTGTGTATGTATATGCATATATATACTATATATACAGGTAAAAGTTTATTTAGAATAAATATGAAATGAATACAAGGTAATCAGAGAGAGAAGCAAAAGAAGTTGTAAGAATCATGAAAGGTTCCAATTCCTATGCTGCTGAACAGAGATAGAGGAAATCACCTAACTACCCAATGACTAAATCCACTATGAATTTATGTTATCAAAACTCAACTGGGTCTCACTGAACTAAGTCAAACATTCTGTTCCTCCTCAATTGCTTTGTGCTCCCCCACTCCACTGTAGCTCTCTTTCCTCAAGTAGCTTCTCATCTCTCCTCAAGCCTCCCATGTCACTTCTTTCTCATACATTCTCAGAGAAGGCTCTTTCCTCATATTTCACCTTCCCAGAGAGACCATTTGATGAGAGTGCTGCCTTCTCCCTCCTCATCAGCATTTAGTTATTTCCTCCCACTATTCCACTATTTTCTCTCAAGCTCTTCTGTAGAAATGGCATTCTTATCATATAATTGCATAAATTGGATGATTATAGGAAAAGTTTTTAGGAAAATCTTTGGCTTATGTTGTGTCTAGTATTGTTTCTAAGTTTCAGCTATCTTGAAAGATTTCTAAAGGAAAAATGCAGCCAGCTATAAAGACTGCTCTGTTTGAAAAAAACAAAAACTTTAGCCAGAAAATCTAGAATGCTAAGGAAGATTAATGAACTTTCTTACCTGTTCTCCCAAGTTTCTGTAATATGATGCTAAATTCTTCATCTCTGTAAGCATGGACTTCCTTAAAGTTTTAGGGGAAAATCTGTAAGATATTTTCTCTTTGTCACTTCATTCCTGGATAGTTTGGGGTTATAGAGATAAAGCTAGACAAGCAAAGAAAAAATACTTTTTCTTGGGTTGTAAAAATTTATGGCATTATAAATTAAGAACTAAATTTGTAAGTAAGATGTATATTTGCTTGAAATTTCCAAATTATGGTTGGAAAGATTTTTGTAAATGCTGAAATATTTTAAGAAGAGAGAGAATGTGAGACTGTCATTGAAAATCTCTGCAATGGAGCTAACTGAAAGCAGTCAGCTATATAATTCAAGGAACTGGCAGCTAATGATCCTTGGGGAAAATGGCATTTTGAATGTTACTATTTGTGATTATAAATCCAGATTTGATTTGTTTTAGTTTATTGTAAGATTAAATTATAAGATGGTCTCAGTAAAAGGCACTTGTGTTCTCTTATTGAAATAATTATGACATTTAACCCTTTATAAGGTAGATCAGACCTCAGTGAAAAATAGCTAAAATGATGAATAAGAACTGAAAGTGTAAATTACTCTATTATGTTTATTTTGGGGATAATTTTTGGGGGACAATTGTTAATAAGGCTAACAGGTGATTAAAAAAGAATGATCATTTGACCATCTCTTTTAGACCAAAGACAAAAACATGATCAAGCATTTCTCAGGACTTATAAGGGGAGCCAATGTGAAAGGAAAAATGGAAAAATGGATGACAAAAACTTGATAAAAATCAACAGAACAATCCACTTACAGATGAAAGATGCAAAGAAAAAGTTAAAAATCTCCCTTCTTCTAGATACATTTCATACAGTCCTTTGGCTTTGGTCTGTTCTTCAGTTCAGGTCACTTTTAAAAGTTTTCTACAAAACTGATCTCAAAACAATTTATATTGCCAATAAATAGGTAAGATAATGAATATTAGCTCAAACCTTATGGAATCTTTTATTAGACTAGAGAATTAAATTTTACCTACCACCAATATCCATCATCTGCATCACCTATCTATATCTACAAACAGAAATCAGATTCTGGGATCACAAGATGTATTCCAAAACAAAAATGAATTTAGTGTCTGAAGTTGCCATGTTTATCTAAAGTTAATAAAAAGTTCTGGGATGAATACATAAATAAATTGAGTAAGAATTTGGAGTAATTCAGTTTAAAGTTTAAAACAATTCATATATTATTTACAATAAAATGATTCTTTTTGATAGATCGTAAAGTGATTTCCAGTAAGATGATTTAGAAATGCATTCAACTGAATCAATGTTAATTGAATGTAGAAGATTTTGTAGTACTTGAAACATATCTTAAACTATCTATACAATTGTTTATGTTTTGTTCAGCTTCTAATTTTTCTTATGCTGTGATTTTTGGGGAAATCATCATATAAAATTGTTTGCTTAAATAACGATTTGGTCATGTATACTTATTGTGTATCTAATTTATATTTTAATGTATTTAACATCTACTAGTTATCCTGCCATCTAGGGAGGGTGGGGGTAAGAGGTGAAAAATTGGAACAAGAGGTTTGGAATTATTAATGCTGTAAAGTTACCTATGCATATAACCTGTAAATAAAAGGCTATTTAAAAATAAATAAATAAAAAAATAAAATAAAATAAAAAGAATTGTTTGCTTGAAAAAGGATGCCCAGAGGGTAACACACTTGTAGCACTGGAAAAGTGACTCCTCTTAGGATAGAGAATGTTGTCATTATGATATGGGAAGAAAAAGCAACAATCTGTCAAATATTTAGTTGGATATATTTTGCTTAAAGTTAACAACAATAATAAAATTATTTAGAGTTTAGGAAAGTATAACAGGTCTCATAAATATCTGAGAAGTTCTTTGGGGACTTCTCAGATTTTCAAGTCTCCTGGATCTTCGGTCTTCCTGAGGTCATAAAGCTGAGTGATGTAGTGGATAGAGCACTAAGCTTAAAATCAGGAAAACTCATCTTCATGAGTTCAAATCTGGCCCAAAATACTTCCTAGCTTTGTCATCCTGAGCAAGTCACTTCATCCTAGTTGCCTCAGTTCTTTATCTATAAAATGAAAATGAGAAGGAAATGGCAAACCACTTCAGTATCTTTGCCAAGAAAACCCCAAATGGAATTACCAAGAGTTGGATATGACTGAACAAGAACAACAAAATTTCATTAGCTCTGTGAATGATAAGAAATTCTAAAATAATGAATTGGTTTAGTTAGGATCTTTTATTCTAAAATAAAAGGGCTTACAATTTTATTTCTTAAAGAGTTGTTTAACTCTTTAGGTTGCTGGACAATTATTTAGCAAAATTCTGAAAAAAAATTCTGATCCTGGAATAGTATGTTTTGAAGTTACATCTTTGAGCCAACTTGGTATTAACAGATCCCAGATTTAAACATTGTTTTGGCTTTAGAAGTTAATATGAAATCCTTTTAGATATTGATCTCTGTCAGCCTTAAAGCTGACAGTACTGAGTGTTTTCTGGTTCTGAGTGAATGCTCATAACATGCTATTATATGCATGATGTTTGGCTTTCAAATGTTTCCATGAAGGACAATGACAAAGGATAAGTATAAGATTATCTCCATAAGATTTAAACTGTTTTTCACCCTATGAAGTAGTTACTGGAAAACAATATAATAAGAAATTCCTTCATAGATGCTTTAGGATGAAGCCCAGTCCAGATTTTCCAAGAGAAAATGTTTCCCACTGTCAGACAGTTACATGGGACAGGCTGAGACCCAAGATGAAATAAAATGATGAATTGTTGTTTAATTTGCAACCTGATTTGGTTTCTCTATAGTCTGCTATAATTGATGGGTGAAGTTATGACCCCGCTCAATGAAGTTTATCCAACATTTGGGACATCGAAGAAAACATGGGCCTGTAAATTTTTCTTTTGTCTTTTTAACTTTTGTGATTCTTGTGGCCATATGTGTTCTTTCAGTGTCTGGGAAATCTCCTGTACTGTATGTGATGTACTTGTTTTCTATAGCAAGTCTAAATAAGCTGATGCTGACTCAATTTGACCTTCTGGCTATGAGATGTCCTGACCCTGTTCCTATCATTCCTTAAAAACATTTTATCAAAGTCTTGATAGGATGGGCAATGAAGGAGATGTTTCCACTGAGTTGGGTAATTTTAAATCCTGACCTGGCTCTCTGCTTCTGTAATTGTGCTTCTAGTGGCACAGGAATATTGAGCATGAAGTTCAAAATGGAGGAACTGTGGGAAAATTTTCTTGCATTGTTTGAAACCAGTCCTCTTTCACTGAGAAATCAAACCTGGTGCTTAGAGACTAGATTTATTTAATGCTTAACTCCATTTTCACATTATGCTGACCAGAAATCTCTTAGAACCAAAGATCAATGTAAGATGTTCTCTCCCACTAGACACCTGGCCAATTCACTACTGTTTCCTTGTTTCTTTGTTTGAACCCTACATAATATGGAACTCATAGACACTGAAGGAAGTGGACCATTCCCCTTTTCAGCTCTCTCTGTATTAGACAACTTAATAAACTTCATTTTACATTATTTCTGTTTGGGGCTTTGTTCTCTGCAATACCATTGTTATTACTGTCATATGAGTAGTCAAAAGAAAAGACAACTGGCTCTGGATAATTACAGATACCGATACTGCTGAGACTTTGTGAAAGAAGCAACATTTGAACTGGCCCTCAGAGAACTTGAAAAACTAGAGATAGCTGAGGGATGGGGGTTGAGTTTTCTAGTGAAGGGCAACTGAGCAAAAAGGAAGAAAGCATTATTGAGAATTTGAAGTACTCCTATTTAGATGGAACTTAAGGTATATGAAGGGGAGTCCTGTGAGATAAAGCTGACAATTTGGGATACATTCAGGTTGTGGAGGGTCTACATTGTCCAGCTTAAAAGTTTGTTAGATAGGCAAAGAAGAGCCAGTGAAATCTTTTGACTGATGAGTAATCTGATCAAAGTGATGTGTTAAGAGGATGACATCTGTAAAATGGATTGCCAAGGGAAAGATGTGTAATCTCTGCCAATTTGATTGGTCAAGGTGGAAATTTAGAGTGATTTTAATTTGTTTTCTCTTATTATTAGGTAGTTGGAACATTTTTATATGGTTTTAATAAATTCTATTCTTTCTTCTGGGAACTATCCTTCTATATCTTTTGACTTTTATGCTGAGTTTGAGGTATTTATAGAACGTCCAGTCTGAAATGTCCAACAGGAAGCTGTTAGATGGCTCTGGGATTAGAGTGTTGGTCCTGGAGTAAAGAGAACCTGACTTCAAAACTGACTTCAGACACCTACTAGCTGTGTGATCCTGGTCTAGTCACTTAATGCATGTTTACCTTAATCCACTGCAGAAGAGAATAGCAAAATTACTTCATTATCTTTGCCAAGAAAACACCATGAATGGTCTTTGCCATATTATGAATCCATAGGGTCGCTAAGAAATTCAACTGAATGACTGAATTCCAATAGTGTGGAAATGGAGTCCAGAAAAGAGACTGGCCCTGGGTATAGAGATCTGGTCATCATATGTTTAGAAATAATGATTAAATCCATAAGAGGAGAGAGATAGAAAGAGACAAAGACAGAGAAGAAGAGACATAGAAATGGAGCCAAACAGATAGAGACAGACACACAGAGGCAGAGAGACAGAGACACAGAGACAGAGAGAGGTAGAGAGGGACAGAAACAGAGACACAGAGACAGAGACAGAGAGAGAAAATATAAAACAAAAGAGTGCCCCAGATGCACCAGCAGTGAGAGAAAGAAAATCCATAGAGAATAGTGGCAAGGCAAGGGAGTATACTAAGCACTTGCCATCCAAGTAAAAGCAAAAAGAAAGTTCCTACCCTCAAGAAAATGACATTCTATTGTTTTTTAAAGAATAAGGACTGTTTTCCTTTCCAAATTCTTTCTCTTACTCAAAAGGTAAGAAAGAAAAACTATCACACACAATAAATATATATGTATATATTATGTACACATACATTTTATATATGTGTGTGTATGTATGTGTGTGTGTGTGTGTGTGTGTGTGTGTGTGTATAGTCACCTATTACAACTTTCTGCATTACCTTCTGTGAGAAGTGATTGTTAAATAATCACTTATTGGGGAGATCCAGTATTTTCTTTCCTTTCCTAGATCCTCATTCTCTATAGGCCAAACCAACATTTGAAGGACATTGCTTAAATTGAAATTGGATTAACTTTTCTTCAGTCTTGTTCGGATCCCATCCAAGTAAGGAAGCCCATTGTGTTCTACTCAGGCTGAGATGAGAGTAATTTTTGCCCAAAGTTGGGGATGGTCTGGGAGCAAAAGGATCACAATCAAGTTTTCCTCCATTCTACAAACCCTCATTAGAATGAGTAAACTTAGCATTGTAATGATCATTCTCATATTAATTGTTAACCAATCAGAATTGATTGCTACCTTAAGAATACCCCCTCTTCCAAGGGTATATAAGTATTGAATGGGTTCCATGAGGGTTTTGGAATTCTCATGTGTTTCTAATGCCTTTATAAATTATTTTCCAGAAATGATTAATAAAATGATTAATTACCAGAAACTATGTTTCTAAAACTTTTCATACAACACATTTTGTTCAAAAAGCAAAAGAAAAATATGTTTCAATTTGTGCTCCCAATTCATCAGTTCTTTGTTGGGGTGGATAGCATTTTTATACTATAAGTTCTTTGGATTTGCAATAGATCATTCTAGTCATCAGAATTACTAAGTCTGTCATAGTTGATTATTTTTTACAGTATTGCTCTTACTGTTCTTGAAGTTCTGCTCACTTCATTCTTTACCAATTTATACAAGTCTTCCCAAGTTCTGCTGAAACCATTCCTTTCATCATTTCTCATAGCATAATAGTATTGCACCATATTGATGAACCATAACTGTCCAGCTTTACCCTAATTAACAGGAATCTCTTCAGTTTCCAATTCTTTGCAACCACAAAGAGCTGCCATAAATATCTTGTACATATTTTCCTTTTCCTTTTATTTTGATCATTCTAATGGGGACATACATAAGGGAGCTGAAAAGTGTATTAAGGAGGAAGGATTGATTCGTGGGGATAGGGTAGCAAAGTCTGGACAGTCAGAAGGAGAACCAAAATTGAGGCTCCAGAAAAAACTTACCAATGAGAAAAACCCCAGAGAAGAAAGAATATCTACAAGAAGAATAGCCAACAGATGAGAACTCAAGAATGACTATCAGATTTGGGAACTGCTAAATTTGATCATTGCTAGCTTTAGAGACAGAGTTTCAATTAAGTGATAAAGTAAGAGCCAAATTACACAAAGATGAAAAATGAGAAAAAGAAAATGAGTTTTGACAGTTTTCCAAGAGTATGATTGAGAAAAGGTGCTGGGAATAATTCTTAAGTGACTTAAGGAGGGCCACTTACCTATTAGTAAATAGACCTATAGTGCCAATTAGTGTCATACTAAAGACCTCAGTGTCATGTTCTTTCCTCTATTTCTATGTATCCCTGGGGAACTCACGGCCATATTTTCACCTTTAAATAATCCGCACAGTCCTGGATCATTCTACCCACAGAAAGTTGAGCAAAGCAGAGGTTTCATGGGCTCAGGCCCTTGATTATCTTTTCCTTTGTTGAAGGGGGCACTGAATTCGCTCAGACTGCAATGACTGTTTGCCTTTAACCCTCTTTAGTCTCTATCTCATTAAACTCTCCCTTTCCCTGAAAATGATCTTGGTAAAGAATGGGAACTAGAGAGCAGTCTTGACTCCCTCCTACCCTTGTCTCACTGGCTTTGATGCTGGTCTTCTGGGAGGAAGTTTCCTGTGCAAAACCATTGTTTGACCTTGAGAATAGTCTGTAAACCCAAGTGCTAGGAACTATCTGTAAGGCTACAAAATCCTCCCCTTCCCCAAGAGTTGATGCCAGGCCCACCATGCTCCACTTTCTATTTACTATCTTCCCTGACCCAGCCAATCTTCCACCATAACTTTACCTTCTAGGGACCAAAGGGTTGCCTGATCCTATTCTAATCAAATACTTCATAAATTCATAGTGTATTGAAGCTATGCCCCAAAAGCCATGAAATTGTCCATATACCTTTTGATCCAGAAAGAGGTGTATCAGATCTGTATTCCAAAGAGATTGTAAAAAATAGTAAAGGACCCCTGTGTACTAAAATGTTTATAGCATCTCTTTTTGTGATAGTAAAGAATTGGAAACTGAGGAATATCTATCAATTGGCGAATGGCTGAACAAATTGTGGTATATGAATATAAGGGATAATATTGTTTTATAGGAAATGATAAGCAGGCATATTTGAGAAAAACCTGTAAAGGCTTACATGAATTAAATGAATGAAATGAGCAAAACCAGGAGAACAATGTACACAGCTACATTGTGAGATAATCAACTTTGATAGACTTAACTATTCTCAGCAATGATTTAAGACAATCTCAAAAGATTCATTATGGAAAAAGCTATGCACATCCCAAAAAGAAACACGGAGTCTGAATACAGATCGAAGCATATGGTGTTCACTTTTTCAGTTGTTTTATCTTTCTCTTGCTTTTTCCCTTTTATTCTGGTTCCTCTTTCACATCGTAACTAACTTGGAAATGTTTAATATGATTGAACATGTATAGCATAGATCAGCTTGCTTGCCGAATTGGCGATGGGGGAGGGAAAGAGAAAAAAAATTGGAACTCAAAATTTATAAATGAACGTTGAAAACTATCTTTATATGTAATTGGAAAAAATAGAATTCTACTAAATGAAAAACAAAATTTTAAAAAATTTAAAAAGAAAGTTTAAAAGAAAAATAAAAGATATTACACAGCCAAGAAAATAAATCAGAGATGGAAAACGAACAAACACATACATAAATAAATAGATTGATGGTGTATGGATAAATGGCGACCAACGGAAGATCGTCGAAAATGCTTTATTGAAGCCCAGAGTTGAACAGGTGCCCTGACTGGGTAACAGGAAGAGCCAGTCTGAGCTCTCTGACTTTGCTTTCCACTTATTCCTCTCTAAAAATTACCTCCTGCTGCGGGAGCTTGCAAGGGGACGGGCTTTGGAGGTGGGGGTGCTGGGGCTGGGGGTGCTGGAGCTGCGGGGGTTGAGGTTGGGGGGCTGGGGCTGGGGGCGTTGTTATGCCGCTGCCTGCTGGTGGGGTCCCACCCGCTGCTGTAGCACATAAGGGAGTAGAAAGGTTGGCGCCTGTAGGTGCACTGGTGTTCAAGCCTCCGACTAATGAAGGCGTTATTTCTTCTAACAAAGTGGAATTGCCCTCAGGCTCCTTCAGGAGCTTCTCAAAGGGCACACAGCACTTTCTCCTATCAGACACTAGAATAATTGGTCTCCGTCCTCTTGCAGTGGTTCGACACCGCCCCATGTTATTCCAGCATTTTTGTTTACCAGCCACCTGTTCAGGAAAAGGAGAGAACACAAAGTGAATGGGGAGCCTCGGAATGGTAGCAATAGAACCTGCCCTGGCGAGAGATGGAGGAGTGGGAAGGAGGGGGCTGAGATTCTGGGACGCTGTAATCCCAAAAACTTTGTCAGGACAAAGAAGCTGAGCCAAAAGCGATGCAGATCTAGCTAGGAGAAAGATGGGAGGATGTTAAGAGAAAAGCAAAAGCAGTGTAATGAGGAAGGACAAGAAAGAATCTTGTGTTTCCAAAGGAAGAGATCTCCCAACCTTTCCAAACTTTCTCCCTCAGCAGGAGTATCACTCAGAACCCCTAAATCTCCTCACACCCCGGAGAAGCCCCAGAGCAGGGTGGAGAGAGGAGGGAATGGAGCGGAAGATCTTGAGCTCTCAACCCCACTTATGCTCCTGTCCTAGGAAATGCAAAGCAAACTTTTAACATCTGCCCAATCCTTATGTTCAGGAAAATAGGTACCAGAAGATAGCTTTAGTCGTTCAGCCAGTGCTTGTACTCATTTTCAGATGAGGAAAGAGGCAAACACAGTTAAACTTACCCAAGTCACACGCTAGGTATTTCTAAAGGCTGGAGTTGAACTCAGGTGTTCCTGACTCTCTACCCCAGTTCACCTAACTGCCCCATTCCCAGAGGCATTCCTTTTGGACGCTAATTAGAATCAGGATTCGCAGAGGGAAAGGAAGAAGACAATAAGAAGGATCGTCAACTGAGGCCTCTGCTCCAGATGCTGCAGTGAAGAAAGACCTGGACTGAAAGTCAAAGGCTCAAGTCAAATCCAGCTCTTTCATTCACTGTCTGTGACTGGAGAAATACACTTAACCAGTTTCCTCAAACATAAAATGCATTGGGGAGTAGGGGGAGTGTTGAACAGAAAACTTCTAGCAAGGATGGGAGAAAGAAGGCTGACTGGAGTTAGAAGACATGGGTTCTCAAGGTGCCTCCAACACTACCTATGTGACCTTGGCAAATTAACATACTCTCTGAACCCCAGTTTCCTCATCTGTAGGAAAGTTCAGGAGGTTGGACTAGATGGCCTCTGAGGTCCCTTCCTTTCTAAATCTGATTCTGTGCTCTGTAATTCCTCTAATTCTTCATTAAAAGTATGTAGAGGAAAGAACAGCGTCTCTGGGAGATGAGCCTCTGTATCAGGCTGCAGAACATCCCTGATTACTCTATCACTCCCAGCTCTTGCTCTCCTTTCAAGTATCTGCTCAGCCGAAACAGCTTGGAGTTAAATCGCTTCCCACAGCAAAGACTTTTCTGCATAAATTGTAGTGAGAATTAGAGTAGATAGCTACTCCTATAGTCACTAATGACAGAACTCCTGCTCAGGTGCCATACCCTTTTCTCTGCCTTCATTCTTATTGACAATTATAGTTTCTTTAGTAATGCTGGCTATACTCTTCATCTTGAAACTGCTATGATCTCTCTTGGGTCTCCACCATTTATGCTCACTTAGTGACCTAAGAGCACTTTTAACTCTCTCTGCTATTAGTTATTCTCCTCCTGTCTCTCAAAATGTAGGCATAAGTGTTTTTAAATAGTATTTTATTTTTCCCAATTACATATGAAGACAATTTTTAACATTTATTTTTTAAAATTTTGAGTTCCAAAGTTTCTTCCTACCCCTTTCCCCTTCCCAAGAGGGTAAGGTATTTGATGTAAGTTATGTATGAATAAGAATAACTGAAAGGCTTCATTTCTTCCCTCTCTAATTCTCTTTTCACCTTTCATCTTTATAAGGATGAACCCCAAATCTCCATCTGCTTTCCCAGACTCACATTTCCGATAGCCTATAGATCATGTCTAACTGGTTGTCCTACCAATTCTTCAAATTCAACATGTCAGCAACCAAATTTTTCATCTTCCCTGGAAACCATTTGGCCCTCCTCACTACACTAAATATAATCATGGCACCACCATCCACCCAGATATTCAGGGTCAAACGTTCAGAATCACCTTTACCTTCTGACTCTCTTCTTTCCCATACACTGCCTTCCAATCAACTTTATCCCCAAGAACAAGCTCTGGCTAGTCCTGTGAACAATATGTTGACTTGCCGCTGTTGACTAAGCCATAATCTCAGAATTCTCTGCACACTTGAGTTTAGAAAGCTCAAGACTGAGAAGAGATATAACAAGGAATGGAGAAGGATGTCAATGTGTTCTCTATGCCCAGAACACTGGTCCAAAGAAATTTTTCCAAAGTATTCTTAGAAAGAGTAAAAAGTTGTTTTGATCCCTACATTAGAGAGTTAAAGTTCATTGGATGTAGCTAAAAATCTGCCTACATTGAAAAAGACTTTGTTTTTTAATTTCTAAATCAGGATGTGTGTCGCTGTTTCTAGCCTACACAGGTAGAGACACAGAGCTTAAGTGATCTTGGAAAGACCCTAATCCAAGCCCTATTATTTTTTACTAATGAGGAACTGAGGCCATGGCCAACCTCACAGAGATGACAAAGTCAATCTCTGAACCTAAGTCTTCTAGCTCCAAATCCATAGTTCTTTCCAATTCACCACACCACTTCTCCTGAAGCTCCAGGTCCTCGTAAAGGACAAAATATGGGTCTATACAGACCTCTGGGTAACCCTAAGCAAAGCGATCTCTGCTCTTCACAGGTGGATTTCAGTGCTCCTTGATAACCTTGGTTTTCTTCCCATGGCCCTCTCCCACAATTAAGAGCACCTGCAATGGCTCCAGTATGACCTAGTCCCAGCTCTCTTTCTGCCCTCAACATAGTTCCAGCTCACCTTGGGTTCTCTGTGTCAGAAATGAGATAATGGCAAAGGCCAGGAGCTTTCTGGTTCGTGTCTCCTGGAGAAAGGACCAGCAGGGCTAATGGAGAACTGAGAGACCTCCCTGTGTGCTGTGGGTTGGAGCTCCAGCCTTTATTACCCTCTTCAGTGGGTCTGGGCCTGGAGTGCTGAACCACAGAGGAGTAGAATTCTGCCCTGCCCAGAGTCTTTACATTAGATCAGACTGCCCATTGCCCAGTGACCCTGATTGGGTATCCCTTGACTTCTAAGCTGCATCTCCAGCACTGTTGAGAGAGACGTAAACTACATTCAATGTAATAGGTTTTAGGAGTGTGGATTTTTGAGCTAGGAGGAGCTTTGGCAATGATCTTTGTATAGAAGAGAAAACTGTGACCCAGAGAAGGAGAATAATTTGAGCCAGGTCTTGTTAGCAAAAGTCTATATTGGAAACTGCATCCACTAAACTGGATTATGTCCCTCCTATGCCTCTTGTCAAAATGGAAAGATTGTGTATGTTAATTGACTCTTTCTCTTAGAAAGGTCTCTCCATTCAGGTTTCCCCACTTCCTTTGAACTCCAGCTATCAGTAATTAAACTGAAAAGACACACAAAATTTCAAGAAATAAAAAAAGAACCAGGTCTTTCTGCTCTGGTCAAAATGGAAAGATTTATTTATGCTCACCCCCAGTGGACTCCATTGAAGCCTTTCTCCTTAAAACCTCTCCTGGATACCCTGAGGCACTTAGTGCCTTGCAGTTTCCTTCTGCCTTCTAATCCAAAACTGTTGTCAAGAAGCCATCTGCTAGAATTGGGGAAGGAGGGAGGGAAGAGACAGATCTAGGGAGAGGAGGATGAAGTGGCGGGGGACAAAAAGAAAGAATAAGAGAGAAACAGAGACAGAGACAGAAACACATACACAGAGAGAAAGAGACAGAGACAGAGACAGAGACAGAGAAAGAGACAGAGAGAGAGAGAGAGAGAGAGAGAGAGAGAGAGAGAGAGAGAGGACCCAGTGAGTCAGGAAACCAATTCTACCTCTAACCAGCTTTTGACTTTGAATAGAAACTATCCCTTCTCAGATCTCAATTTCCCCATATGTATAATGAAATTGTATTTAGATTTAATTAGATCTTTAAGGTCCCTTCCAGCCCTGACATTCTATGTTTCTGAGGTCCCTTCAGCTCCTATCTTATAGAATTCTGGTATGTTACTTTCATATTCTGCACTCAATCTGACACTTCATTCTCCCTGTTTGGATTTCAGGTTTTTCAAATCCTCAGCTTATCTGCAGTTTCTGAATGAACTTTCTGTGGGTGAAGATTTTTAGTTACCTCTGAAAGTTTGAGCAGGATTGTTCTCCCTTCCTTGAAAGGACCCAATCCCAGGCAGTTTCCTTTTAAGGCTGTCTACAGAGAACTCCATGAATTGTCTGCTCCATGAATGGTTCCATTAAGCCCTTCTACCCAAGCTGAGTAATCTTCTCCTCATCTTTTCTCATCTCCATCCTTTGCCCATAACTGTATTTTAATGGTTATTAAAATTATCTTACAAGGCTTCCAATTCTTGGAGGACAGTGGCGATGTCTTTCTCTCGTCCAGTGTCCGAGTATACTAAGTATAGCTCTTAAGAAATATTTGTTCAATACATTGAATTACTTGCTCTCTAGGGGAGGGGATGGGGGAAGGGAGGGAAAAAATTGAAACACAAGGCTTTGCAAGGGTGAAGGTGAAAATTACCCATGCATGTGTTTTTTTGTTTGTTTGTTTGTTTGTTTAGGTTTTTGTTTTTTTGCTGAGGCAATTGGGGTTATGTGACTTGCCTAGGATCACACATATAGGAAATGTTAAGTGAGGTCAGATTTGAACTCAAGTCCTCCTCACTTTGTTATGCCACGATTCTCTTTTATTGTCCTCTCTCAGTCTCCCTAAATTGTCTTGCTTTAGTTTATAATTGTTTTGCTCAATCCTGCAAAACCTCCCTTCCCTCTTTATCAAAATATTTTATAAGAATAAAAGATCTTATATTTTAGAATATCAGAATGCCTCTCCCCATCCCTAGCTATCAGAATGTGAGATACCATCTTATCAAGATTCCTCTCCCATCTCCAGTGGCTCTCCCCACCCTGTCAGAGTCTCTCCCCATCCTGTCAGAGTCCTGTTCCCTCTCACCACCCTGAATCGCCCCTCCCTCAGTCTACCTCCTGTGTCTGAGCCACATGTATATAGATATCATTGAGAAGTAACATTGTTGGTCTCATTCAACTCTGGGACAAAGCATGGTCCATTTGGTCCCAGTAAATCTCTCCCTTTTAAATAAATTATTAAAACTCTCTAATCTCTATCTTGCCTCAGTTTCTCCAGCATTACATTTTGGACCCTTCCACGAGATGTTAGAAAATGAGCAGGTTTAGAAGAATAGAAACACTAGGTCACAGCCTAGGGCCTCAGGGTGGCTGGGGATCTGGGTACTTTTGCTTGGAGAGGCTGGTCTTGTGGAGTTTTTCCAGAGCCTCTGGGCAAGAGCAGTTTCCAGCCACAACTGTGCCCGATGGTGGACACCTCCATTTGGTCAAGGGAAACTCTGGTCTGAAACTCCTGCAGGGTAAGTTTTCTGTCTGGTGTGATTTGTTACCAAACCTGGTACCAGAAAAGTTGGGCTAACAAGCCATACAACTCTGGGAAGTGCCAGTAGGATGCTATGTGGCATTATCTGGTTCTGAGTACCTTTTAGTACTCTCTGGTTCTGAGTACCTTTTGGTACTATCTTGCTTTAATCTGGGCATTCTCTGTGAAGGCAAAGAAATGCACCAAACTGGGACTTGGAAAAAAAGTTCCTTTTGTATTCTGGGAGAAAAGATTCTGGAGCTGCAACAACTTCCCTCAGGGATATTCTAAGATTTCCAGATAGTCCCTATTGTATGTGATAAATGTTTTGTTTAATGTTATAACTGCACAGTCTACATCTGTGTCTTCTGTGTGATTTGTATGACTGTCCTTTTTGGTTAATAGCTCTGCTAAAATTTTAAGAACAATGATTAAGAAATTTGGTTCAATGTTGCAACTGTACTTAGTATAAAATTTGCTTGTGATTTTAAACTTTTAACTTGTTGCACTAATTTGTAAGTATTTTAAAACTGGCACTTTGGTTTTTCCTTGAAGTACTTTAAAATTCAGGCTTGGCTTGGGTTGGGTTGGCTGATAAGGCCTCTGAAGAAAACAGGAGTTTATGCTAAGTGCTTGGAACTCTGGCAGGAGAAAACATTTGATTAGGAATTTTAGGAGGATTCTAAATTTCTGGGAAATAATTTTCCATTGCCTTTGCATGCCAGATTTGTTCTGAGTATTCTTTTGGGCAGTTTTAAAATTGTGGGAAATAATTTTACTGTTGCCTATGCAGGTAGATTTAGTTATCTTTAAGTAAAAGATCTTAAAAGAACAATAGCTTATTAAGGAAGTGCTGTTAACTTGCCTGAAAGGGGTCAAATGCCTCTAATTAGGTAAAAGAAGGTCTAACTTTTCTAAAGGCTTCAACTCTGGCCAAAGTTGGAGCTTCAGAGAATCCATTAGTAATAATGGCCATGTGGGGCCAGAGGGAGAAAAAAACCAAACAAACTATGCTGTTTAGTAAATTCATTATTTGAAATATGATAGTAAAAGCAGTTTCATATTATTAGGAATTTAAAGCTGTATTTGATTGGATTTTAAGTTAAAATATAGGTTATTGAAACAAAGTGCCAGTAGCTTACTTTGGGAGGTTGTGTTTGTATCTCTCTATTTAGATGGTATGTTGCTTTCTAGAAGTATTGGGTAATTTGGAAACTATGAGTTATGCCTTTAAAATTATCAGCTCTGTTGGATAAGTTTTATGAAACTTGGTTCAAAGTTACTTGCGAATCTAGAAGTTTAAAGTCTTTAAAAGTGAGTTAAAGACAAGGGACAGAGAGAATGATTTGCAAAAGCAATTAATAGTTTAAATGGAGCATCTAGTCAGAAAGGTTATTGGTTTGGGAGTGTTTAAAGTATGTCTAAGAAAGTTTGAGCAAGTAGACATTGGGAAGAGAGAGACAGAGACAGGACAGGAAGAGATGGTGTGAGAGAAGGAGGAAGAGAATGGAAAATGGCTTTCCAGAAATAGGGAATAAAAACACACAATCCCTAGTGAATTTGCCATTTTCCATGGGAAAGGAAATACCCATGAGGTTGGGGCCTGTCTTTAGTTGGCAGATTGGATCCTGGGGAAATGGAACCCTAAAAGAGTTAGCTGGGAGAAGTTGGGGTCCAGAAGCATGGGGAATGGGAGAAGGGTGACCACAAGGAAAGGGACAATCTAATCCCCTCCCCAATTAAGATGGTAGGGTTTTTTTTTAAACAAACTGCAGCAAAGGCTGGTTCAAATATTCGTTGCTTCTACTGTTTAACTGACATTTTAAAGAATCTTTCAGATTCTTTTATGTAGAATTGGTATTCTGGATAAGTTTAATTGATTGTATTCTGAGGTTGTGCCCATCATTTAAAGGGCTTCTGAAAATAGTAGTTTTGCCTTGTCCTTTTGAAAATGTTTCTGTTAAATATGAAAGATAACTCATGAACTTACTGAAACAAATTTATTACTGTTATCAATATGAGGTTATGATATTTCTAAAAGTTTAATAGTTTTAAGAACCTCTTGGATTTTTTTATGGTGTATTAGGATATTCTAAGTTGTAATTGATTGTATTAAATCATCCTGAGATCATTTAAAGAGCCTCTGAAAATAATATTTTTGTCCTTTTGAAAATGTTTCTGTTATGGACAATATGCAATTTGGAATATTTGTCTATGTATTGGGTATTTTAAAGCAAAATTATTTGTATGTATAATGTTCATTTATGAAACTGTCTACTTAGATATGAAAGAAATGAACTTACTGAGACAAATTCTTACTGTTATAAATATTAGGTTATGGTAAATATCTGTTTAGGATTTATCTGAAACTTTGGTTAATGGGGTTTGTTAGTGGAAGTAAAAATTTCTTGGGTTTATAGTTAATGCTATTTGGGAGTTTTAAAGCTCCACCCTCTAACAGTTAGTGGAGTAACTAATAGTTTCTTGGAGTAAAAATGAATTAAATCTATTTTATCCTGTCTCGCTGAAAGTTAAGTATTAACTGCTTTTTGGGTTAGAGTTAGGTTTTAATTATGTCATACCTTGCTGTTTCCAACCTGGTTATATAGAATCATTATATCCTAAATACTTAGGCAAATAAGTATTTAGTCTGATCAATTATCTGTTGTTACTGGATATTATCTGATATTCAAAACTTTTTAAGGTTTCTAATTAATGAAAGCACAAAAGCCTAACTGCCACTTTATCTATTGGGAAGCTGCTGACCAATTCATACTGGCCTCTTCACGTTTTGTTTCAGTCTGTTCTAACCTTTATTTGTTAGATTTGTGTTTTTGTTGTTTTAGATTTTGGTCAAATTACAGGTACTGACTTGTTTCTGGGACCTAGATCAGCTTTGTTGCCAGCACCCCAGGCCACACCATGTGTATCCTCTGCATGGACTGAGAGTCTCCTGTCAGCACCCAACCTGAAGCAGTTTTGAGTGAAGCTTTGTCCCTTCCCCCTGATGGGCTGATATTGAGTGTAACATTCTTCCCTAAAATATATTATTCTCTGGGGACAGGTTTCTTGTGGGGCTTCTGGAGGCAGTCTTCATTTCAGTTCAGTGGAATCACCCCAAATACAACCAGGACTTAAAGTCCAAATGCTTTAATTTTTTCTTTCCAAGTCTTATCTCTTTTCCTGGGGCCCGGTTAGCTTCCTTAGAGGCCTGTCTCTCTTCTTGGTTTCTAATAGCTCTTGCAGCTAGTCCTTTGCCTCTGCCAGCTTCAGCTTCCAGCCAACACAAAGGTGGAAAATGGAATGAATCTGTCTCCTCCTCTGAGACCTTCAAGTGGGCTTGTGTTCTTTGGCCCTGAGAGCTCCTCCTTATATATACTCTCTTAAAGATGTGAATCTTGTGGAATTATACTAAGTACTAAGTACATATAAATTAGAGAATCATTACCTCATCATTTCTACTGATTTGGCACCTTGTAAGAATCCTAACAATGGGGAATTTAGGAACCCTGATTAGGTCATCTATTACGGTGTGTATAAAATTTGGGATGGATTTGTTAAAACTATGTAACTATTGCTATATGTTTGAGGGATTTTTAGGAAACTTACTGTACTAGTCTGTTACGAATAGCAATTTTGATTCACTCTTGGGATTTATATATGGAATGGTCATTTGATAATTCCTTTCCATGAGAAAAAAGGGAGGAAGAAACTGGTTAGGAAATTGGGGAAACTGATGTATTTTTCTTAGGCACTTCTTCCTTGCCCCTATCTCACTAGTTCAGATTGAGTTGTAAATTATTTAAAAAATCCTTTTAGTTTTGACTCCTTGCTTACAATTTACTGGACTGTGATTTGCTGGTTGTGTTTTAACTTTGAAATCCCTTATTCTGCTAGAATTGCCCTGGCAGACTCAGTTTGGGGACTATTTTACAAATAACCAGTAATTAGACACCTGTCCTGAGACTGTAGTCTCTCTGATCCGTTTTCCACTCCTGTAACTCCAATCCCTTCATTAATATTTCAGCATACTTACAAGGACCTTGCATTTTGATATCAGGCCTCTAATAGTTTGGGGTTGCCTGCCGTGGTCTAACTGCACAATCTGCTCAGAAATCTGGATCCTAGTAGCACCTTCTGTTCTATCGAGAGGGACAGATGGAGCTACTCAAGCCCACTTTTCCCCTTTGGAGTCCCTAACAGACTTGGGGTACCCCTCCTAGCATGGGCAGCAGAACTGTCTTGAGCACTGCTACTCCCTATGTAAGCAGAAGCTGAGTTAAATGCACAAATGACCACAGTCCTAACTCACAGTGAACTGTCCATCTCAAACTGGATTCTCAGGCTGAGATGCTCCCCAACTGCAGAGGACCTGCTATATCTGCAACAGAGAGGCCTGTATGTCTCCCAAATGAGGAATGTTGTTTGTTGCTAATAATTCTGAGGTTTTCAGGGAAAGACTGGTCCTTGCCATAAGTCCTTGCATTTTTCTAGCTTTAATTTGGTTTATTTGCTTTGCATAGGATTGGTCAAAATAATGGTGCTAAGACCTTCTGCAGGGGTCCTCAAACTTTTTAAATAGGGGGCCAGCTTACTGTCCCTCAGACTATTGGAGGGCTGGACTAAAGTAAAAACAAAAACTTTGTTTTGTGGGCCTTTAAATAAAGAAACTTCGTAACCCTGGGTGAGGGGGATAAACATCTTCAGCTGTCGTATCTGGCCTGCTGTCGTATCTGGCCTGCGGCTGTAGTCTGAGGACCCCTGTATCTAGAGGAAGGAGGTAATTCACTGATTTGAATATTCAGAAAAGAGAGAGTATGGAATGTTGTGCCACGTTTCTCTTTTATTGTCCTGACTTAGTTTCCCTAGTAATCCTGACCCAGTCCTGCCTCTGTTTCCCTAATTGTTCTGCTCAACCACTCTCCCTCCTAATCATGATGATCCAGATAAGGAGAAAGACCTTCTATCTTAGGCACCATCAGAATGTTGGGTGCCTCTCCCCACTCTGTAATCCCAATTATCAGATGTCCCCCATGCCTCCCTCACCCTGTCAGAGCCGTATTGTCAGATGTTCCTCTCTCAGCACCCTGATTCCTCCCTCCCTCGCTCTACCCCTGAGTCTGAGCCATGTATTATATATATATATATATATCATTGAGAACTCTCATTGTCTGCTGGATTCTTGGAGACCATAGTCTTTCAGCCTGGGACCAAGCCATGGATCCATTTGGTCCCAGTAAATCTCTTCCTTTTAAATAAATTATGAAATACTCTCTAATCTCTATCTTGCCTCAGTCTCTCCAGCATTACAATCAATCTGAGAGATATAGATGGTGTAGAACCATCTGGAGTTTTCATTTTAAAAGCACATGTCACCACTTCAGCCATTTTGGTAACAGAAGATATGGTCACTCTGATTTTGGCCTCAGTAAAATTTTGCCTCCAGTCTTGGGGCTGTATGAGAATTATGGGATCACAATGAGCTTCATTACCAGTCAGCCCTGCTCTCTAACTCACAGCTAAGCTCTTGGATGCTTTCACCTGGACATCAAGAGCACCAATATATTAGTGCTACTTGAACCTTCTCACCAAAAATATTCATAGCAGCACTTGTTGAAATAAAAGGACTGAAATAAAGTAGATGCCCATTGATTGGGAATGATGAAATAAATTAGGCACAGTAATGTAAAGAAAAATTTTATTTTGTAGAAACTATGAATAGGAAGAATACCAAGAAGCCTGTGAAATCTACCTGAGAGAAAGAATGCAATTTAAGAAACCCAGGAACAATAACACAATGCTAAACAATGTAAAAGAAAAAAATTACCAAAAATCCTCAAAAACTCACGTTTCAAAATTACAAAAAGAACAAGCAGGAGTCAAAGAAGAGAGATGGAAGACAATCCTCTCCCATCTTTTATGGAGTAAAATCTATGAGTGTAGTATGCATCACATGTATTTTCAGGCTTTTAGCAATCATTTTTACTTTTATGTCCATTTTTCTTACTTTTTGTCTCTTAATAGATATTGTTTGTTATATGAGATACTCCACAGGTAGAAAGAAAGTATGATGGAGGAAATAAGGCCTTCTGTGATTAATCATATTCCCTTTATTTTCCTAAAGATAAATCTCAGACGTAAGTGAATTGCCTAAGGTCAGTTACCAATCAGGGAAGAGGCCAATTATGCCGATTAGTGTCATACCAGGGACTTCAGTATAATATTCTTTTCTTATTTCCAGGTATCCCTGGAGAACTGGAGCCGTAGTTTTCTCCTTAGATAATCTGCACAGTCCTGGCCTCATTCTACCACGAAAGCTGAGCAAAGCAGAGGTTTCATGGGCTCCAGGCCCTCCTGATCATCTTTTCCTCCATGGAAGAGGGCACCGAATTCAGCTGGACTTAGGACTATTGCCTTTAAGCCTCTTCAGTCTGACTCCCTCCCCTGTCTCCTGTGCTGGTCTGCGGAGGGGATCAGATTCCCTGTGCAAAAAATACTTGTTGACTTGAGACTTAGTATATGAGGCAGTGTTTGGAGCTGTCGGTAATCACCCTCCACCCCGCCCCAAGGGGTTCCTGCAAGCCCACCTTAGTCCATTTCCACTCACTGTCTTTCTTCCCATTTAACCCTCCACTTCCCAACCGCCTTTCCTATGAGTAGGATTCCTCAATTTCCTGATCAATATACAATGACCCCTTAAATCCTGGCCATGGACGAGGTGGCAACACATAGAGGTTGAGCAGGTGCCTGATGGGTACCAGGCGGAGA
This sequence comes from Sarcophilus harrisii, assembly GCF_902635505.1. Classification (NCBI taxonomy): domain Eukaryota; kingdom Metazoa; phylum Chordata; class Mammalia; order Dasyuromorphia; family Dasyuridae; genus Sarcophilus; species Sarcophilus harrisii. The sequence goes on along the minus strand of NW_022290896.1, from coordinate 59,301 downwards.
CAGTCCGGCTCTCTGACATTTGCTTTCTCCTTACTCTTTTTCCTATTCACCTCCTGCTAAGGGGCGGGGTGGGGGCTGCGGCCCTGGGGTGGCTCCGGCTGCTGGGCTGCGGCCCCGGGCAGCTTTGGCCGGACGCCGCCCCGCGGCTGGCCCAGGTGGTCAAGGCTCCGGCTTTGGGAGTGCTGTGGCAGGTCGTGCCCGACGGGGCCTTGAAGGGAATCTTTCGTGGCTCCTCGAAAGGGGCCAGACAGCACTTTTTTTTAATCAACGCACATTGATAATCCCTCTCGTAATCCCTGCAGCTCCCCCGACAGCGCCCCATGTTATCGAAGCATTGTTTTATTCCAAAAGCACCTGTGCAGGGAAAGAAGAGAGCACAAAGTGAACGGGGGAGCCTCGGAATGGAGCCTGCCTGGCGAGGGCCTGGAAGAGGGAGGGAAACCCTGGGGTTCTGGGCCCTGTAATCCCAAACATCAGGTTTTCAAAGGGTTGTCAAGGACAAAGTGGGCCGGAGACGATGGCAGATCGGGCTAGGAGAAAGGTGGGGAGGACGGTGAGAGAGAAAAGCAGTGTAATGAAGAAGGACAAGAGAGAAGAAGCTTGTGTTTCCGTGGAAGGGGAGCACCTCCCAACCTTTCAGACTTTCTCCCTCAGCAGGAGCATCACTCAGAATCCTAAGCCCTCCTCCTCCCTGAGGAGAAGCCCCAGAGCAGGGGGAGGATGGAAGAAGGAAATCTTGAGCTCTCAACCCCACCTTATGCCCTTGTCCCTAGGAAATGTAAAACAAACTTTTTAACATCTGCCCAGTCCTTTGGGTTCAGGGAAATAGGGGTACCAGAAAATAGCTTTTAGTCGTTTCAAAACCCGTGCTTCGTGGCCCCATTTGGGATTTTTATGGCAAAAAGTGGCTAACGATTTCCTCCTCTAGCTCATTTTCCAGATGAGGGAATGGGAGGCCCAGGTCCAAGGCCAGTGGTGTTCTGAGGCTGGAGGTTGAACTCAGGTTTTCCGACTCCACCCCTCCCCTTCACCCTAGCTCCCCATTCCCAGAGGCATTCCTTTTGGATGCTAATTGAATCCCAGGATTCCAGCAGAGGGGCAGGGAAAGGGAAAGACAATAGGAAGGGCTGTCAACTGAGGCCTCTGCTTCAGATGGTACAGTGAAAGAAAGACCTGGATTGAAGAGTCAGATAGCTAGAGCCAAATCCCAAATCTTTTCATTCACTGCCTGTGACTGGAGGAAATACACTTAACCAGTTTCCTCAAACATAAAATGCAGTGGGTAGTGGAGGGAGTGTTGAACAGAAAACTTCTAGAAAACTAAGCTTCTGTTGATGGAAAGGGAGGCAGCAAAGATGGGAGAAGGGCCCATTCTGGAGTTAGAAGACATGGGTTCTCAAAGGTGCCTCCAACCCACTACCTATTGTGACCTTGGGCAAATTAACATATCTCTTGAACCTCAAGTTTCCTCATCTGTAGGAAAAGTTCAGGAGGTTTGGACTAATGGCCTCTGGGGTCCCTTCCTTTCTAAATCTGATTCTGTGCTCTGTAATTCCTCTAATTTTTTATTAGAAGTATGTGAGGGAAAGAACAGTGTCTCTGGGAGATGAGCCTCTGACTTAGGCTGCAGAACATCCCTGCTCACTCTATGACTACCAGCTCTTTGTTAGGAATATCATCAGGATTTTTCAAGTTCTGCTCAGCCAGGCAGCTTGAGTTAAATCCTTCCCACAACAAAGACTTTTCTGCATAAATTGTACTGGGGAATTGAATTACATAATTCTCCCATATCGATAATAAAATTTTAATTTATTCTATTATTCTTTGACAATTATAGCTTCTTTTAATAATTTTGTTTTATACTCTTCATTTTGAAATTCTTATCATTTCCCTTAGCTTTCCCCAAAAGGGATCCAATGACCTAAGGCACTTCTAACTCCTATTCTGTTATGGGTTATTTTTCTCCTCCTGTCTCCCCAAAAATGTGGGCATATTTTTTAAAATAGTTTTTATTTTCAATTATTCTGAGAAATTTTAACATTCAATTTTGGTTTGAGTTCCAAAGCCTTTCTAGACCTTTTCCCTTCCCTTCCCTAAGATGGTAAAAATTTGATATAGGTTATATGTAAATAGTCATGTCTGAAAAGGCTTCATTTCTTCATTTCTCTAATTCACTCATTACCTTTCTTTTCATCTTTTGAGGATAACCCTCGATTTTTTCTTTCCCCAAACCATTACTTTAATGATACATGATCATTTCTAGCTGGATGGAAATACCAAGTTTTAAGAATTCAACACATTTACCAAACAAAAACCCCATCTTCCCTGAAAAACATTTGAATCCTTCCGCTTCCCCAGAATAATAACAGGTTTTGAAAAAACCACTGTTAGGTTACATTTGGGTACCCTAAAAGAAAAATTTAATTAAGGTCTAGTTAAATTTGGGGTACAAAAGTCCAAACAAAATTTCCCCTAAACCCCAAATTAAGAAAAAATGCAATATATAAATCTAAAAATTAATTCCCAAAAAAAAATTTAACCCCAAAACCAAATTAAAAAAATTTATTTTAAATTTAAAATAAAGGAAAAAGGTGAAAATGAAAAAAACACTGGACAAAAGGGCCAATGGAAACAGAAAATCCCTCACATGGCAACCATTTTTAAATCTCCAAAATTTCAATGTTCCCCAAATTTGGAAACCAACTCAGGCACCGGGTCCTTAAAAAACCTCAAAATCCAAGGGGCCCGGGACAAGGTCCAAACCTAATTAAATTAAAGGGACCAATTTTGAAAGTCAAAAATTTACCCAACTAAATTTGGGAAATAAATTGGAAATTTCCCCACATCAAACCCATCTACCCAAGATTTAGCTCAAACTTTCCCAAATTTTCCTCCCTTTTTCCCAAACCCCTTTTCCCCGCTTCTGTTTCCCATTTCTAACCCTAGGAACCCTCCAATAACTTAAAATTAATTAAGCCCGGGCCAAGCCAAAATCCGGAATTTTGGAATCCCTTTAAAGTTAAAAAAAAGTCCAAAAAAAACCCTAACCAACCAAAAACCAAAATGGAAAAAATTCACTAAATACTTTCCCCAGAAACACCAAAATCAAAAACATTTTCACAAACTTTTCTTAGGAAAAAAAAAAAAATTTTCTCTTTGTATATTGAAAAAAACCCATTTGCAAACTAAAATCTTCTCTTAAAAAATTTTTTTAAATTCCCTAAAAAAACATTGGAAACCCAATTCATTTCCTAACCTACATAAGGAAAAAAAAGAAACTTTGAAAACAATGAACAATAAAACCCCCTACCCCAAAACCCTTGTAAAAATTTTTAACCTAATTTTAAAACCCTACCAAATTTGCCCTAAGGCACCCAACAAAATAAATTTCAAGAAAAATCCAATTTCCAAAGATTTGGTCCTTTTCCTAAAACAAAACCCCAATGAAACCCTTTTTTCCCCTTCTAACCCCACTTTTTCCTGGAAAGTTTCAAAAGTCCCTCAAAAGGAACCCAAAATTGGGTCCCTAAATACAGAAATTTGGGCCTTTAAACTTTTTCCCTCCCAGTTGGGCCCTTGGAACCAAAAGGAACCCAAAATTATACCCCAACAATTTCATTTAAGTCCCAAACTTCCCTTTTTAGCCCAACCGGTTACCTTTTTCTCTTCCAAAATAACTCAAAGGAAAAAAAACTTCATGGTTAGTTAAGAAAACTTTAATAGGGCAAAAGGCCTTTCCTCCACTTTTTGAAAACCCATTTGGCCCGAAAGGGGGTAAATTTGGAGGAAAAATTCTTTTCCCAAAACAACCCATTTATCAAAATTCCATTTTTCATACCCTTAATCCTTTCTTTGGGTTAATCCTTCCCCATCCCCTTAAAAGGGAGAAAAACCTTAACCTTCAAATTTATAAATTTCCAGAAAAAGATTTTGAACAAACCAAAACTTTTTCCCCAAATTAAAGTAAAAAAAAAGAAATTTAAAACAACCTTAAAACAAACCCGCACTTTAACCTAAAAACCAAAACCCACGAAAATTAACTACCTTCTCCCTTACAAACCCCATTAAAATTTTTTTTAAACCTCCAAAATAAAAATAGAATTTTTCACTTCCCTTTGCCCTTATTCTCACCAATTAAAATTTGAAAAACAAACAGAAAGAAAACAAAGAAAAAAGCAAAAAAGAACAAAAGGGAAAAAAAAAAAAAAAAACCAAGAAAACAAAGGGCCCAAGAAAACCCTTTTAAAAACCCCAAAAAAGAAAAGAAAAAGAAAACAAAAGTTAAAAAAGGGAAGGGAAAAGAAAAGGAAAAGGGAAAGGGAAAGAAAAATAAAGGGGAAAAACGGAAACCAAACCAAGGAAAGCCCTTAAAAAGAAATAAAAGAAAACCAAAATTTGGGAAAAACAAAAACCAATCCAGCAAATTTGGAAAATAATTTCTACCTCTAACTACCTTTTTTAACTTTAAAATAACTCAATTTCCCACATATTAAAAAAAAAAAAAAATTAAATTTACACAATCTTTAAAGGCCCCTTTCAACTCCCAAAGGTTTCTCTCTCCCCCTTGTAAAATTCTATAGCTCTCAGATTCTGCACTTTACTCTGCTCTTTTTTCTCTCTGTGTTGAATATTTCTAAATCTTCATGGCATCTGTAATTTCAAGCATTGAATTCTTTATGAGGGGTTTTTAAAGCTTTATTCTCTTAAAGGTTTGAGAAAGGATTTTCCTCCCATCCCTGAAACTACTTTCCGGTGGGGTCTCCTTAAGGCAATGCCTCTTGCATGTCATGGCATACTTCTCCTGATGTCATTGGCCCCCAAAAGAATGAAAAGGACAAACAATAACCATGAATTGTTTCCATTGGGTCCTCCTACCCCCAAACTGGTGATTTTCCCTCATCTTTTCTCAATTAACATCTCATATTCTTTTTTGCCCATACCATGTTCTAATGGGCAAACAATTATCTACATACTTGCCTTCCTTTTTAACTGGGCTGTCAATTCTCAGAAGCCAGTGACAGTTCTTTCTCTCCAGTATCCAACTATATATGAAATCTATACAGGGTAATCATTTAAGAAAAAAATGTTCAGTGGAACTGAATTCCATTTAAGAAAGAAGATCCCCGGGGACTGCAGAACAGAGGCAAACTTTCTGGAGATGTGGGACTACAATGATTAGGGATTCAGGAACTTGGGGTGAATACATTGTAAACTACTTGAGAACAAGCATTGTATCTATGGGCCCAAAACAGTGCTCTGCCACGAAGCTGTTTCACAAGTGTCCTTGGTTTGTTAAAATGATGAGCAAAGAACTAGGAGAAAGACATTTAGATTGGAGAAAACAGCATGGAAAGGCACACTTGGGGAAAGGGCTGGGATGCTGGGAGCTAGGGCAGAATGTGGACAATGATGAAAATGGACTGATTGGCAAAGGGGTGTGCCTTGGGTGACAATGGAGGAGGAAAGACTTGAATAAAAGATGTCTGTTGCGGTAGAAAAGTAACTTCTTTTGTCAACTCACTTTTTCATAGAGATAGTTTGTACTTTGCACTTTCTATCGTGTAAAATTTTGGTTATTAACTTTTTAATATTTGTTATTTAAATTTAAGTAATTTTGGAAACCACAAGGTCTCAGGACTTAATTCAGATTGGTGATACTCATATTCATTTTCAAAAACTATTATAATATTATTTCTTTTGAAATTATATAAGGTTCCTATAAGTGGAGATTTGAATGCAAACATGAATAGTTGTATAAAATAAATATTTTTATTAAATTAAAAGGAAAAAAGACTAAATAAGAAGAGTAAGCCATAATGAATAGAAGTACATTGACAGAAAGGACTAAGAACTTTGGCTATTAATGGATTATAAGAGCAAGGAAACTATCCTTGAAGGTCTTTATCAATCATTCCAGTAGCAAGATCACTTATTTCGCCTCTAACAATTCTAAAAATTCTTAAGGTAACTGGGAAGGCACAATAAATAAACCTCTGGGCCTGGAGGCAGGAAGACCTGACTTGAAATTCAGTCTCAGATGCTTCTTAGTAATGTTACCCTGGCCAAGGGACTTAACTCCTGTCTATCTCAACTGTAAAATGGAAATAATCACCCCTAACTTTACAGAGCTGTTGTGAGAACTAAATGAGAAAATCATTGCAAAAGTGCACAGTGCCCATTTCTATTGTCATATTATTCTATGATCATTTTAGGCCTTATTTGGAAGGATCAACATTTTCAGCTGGACTTTGAATGATGGATAGGATTTCAACAAGTAGAGACTAGGGAGAAGCTTGAGGGAAGGGAGGCAGAGATAGAGGCAATTGGGAGTCCAATATGTCTGGAACAGAGTTACTCAGTTTGTCTGGAACAGAAGGTGTCTGAACTAACCTGGGAATTGTGGGAATAGAAAAGTGAAAGCCACTTTGAAGGAAGGAATGGCAGGACTTGGCAGTAAACTAGATAGAGCATGATCATTTTGAAGGAGCAACCTATCTGAACTCAGCAGACAGGAGTTCACTTTTGGGTTTTTCTCCATGCTACTAGAGATAGGAGATGCCATTATTCTGGGACCTCCTTATCTCATACGTGAATCAAGACAATTTAACTAATCAAAGATCTAAATCTATGATCTCATAAAGCATCTGAAGGAGACAGAGAAGTCACAAAGAACTTGGAAGCTTCAATAAAATGGTGGGAGCATGGAAAAAATGGAGAGATGGGAAAGGGGGTAGGCTTAAAGGGAATGTAATAAGAAATCAAAAGGTATACTATGGTAAAAGAACATTGGACAGAGAGGTGGAAAGAGAGACAGAGACAGAGACAAAGACAGAAACTGGGAGGAGGCCCTCCATATCTATAGGTGTATGTGAGAGCCTGCCCCATCTTGATCCTTGATTTGATTTCCAAGGGATTACAAATCCAAGACTCCTTAAACAGACTTTCCCTCTGGAATAGATCACACACTCTTCTGAGATCTAATCTTGATCCCACCTGAAGAGCTCATGTACTCTTGTGTATTCTTTCTTATGCTCTAATCCTCAAAATTCTCTGATTTCTGTTTGCTGGATAAATGAATGTGCTAGCTAATCACTATCGGTGACGGTATTTTGTATGTTGGTGATGGCCATTTGATGAAGAAGGGGTAAAAACTATCCCTTTCCCAGACAGTATGTTAATACCACCAGTGTAGTCCTTTTCCTGTTCTCCACATATGTGCAACAGATCTCAGATTGTATCTATCCAATCCATCCTTGAGCTGGAACAATCTGTGTGTGTATATATATATATATATATATATATATATATATATATATGTTTTGAAAGTTATATATAAAAGTATATATAGAATAAATATAAAATGAATACAAGATAATTAGGAAGGAGGAGCATTAGAAGTTGGAAGAATCATAAAAGGTTCCTATTTTTATGCTGCCGAACAAAGATGGAGGAAATCACCTAACTACTCAATGACTAAGCTTCCCTTAAAATTTATGCTCCCTCAATGCAGTAAGTCAAATGTCCTTTCTTTTCTGCTTTGTTCTCTCCCATTCCACAGCAGCTATTCCAAACCTTCTCTCTCCCCTCAAACCTCCCCCAAAAGGTACCCCCTTTCCCCATACTGTCCCCAAATGGGTTCACTAATATTTCCTCCAAAAAGAATTACCCCATTCTTCTCTCCTCCTCCTGGTCCACTCAGTTATTTTCTTCCACTATTGAATCCCTCACTCCAGGGTCTTCTGAAAAGTGTCCCTCTTGTGATATAATCATAAAAGGGACTATTATAAAAACTTCCCCAGGGAAAAACTTTGGCTTGTATTTGTCTAGTTTTCTGGGTTCAACTACCTTGGAAAAATTTCTAAGGGAAAAACCTATCCAGTTATAAAGACTCTCTGAAAAACAAAACCTGCAGTGAGAAAGTTGAGAATACTAGGGAAAGATTTAATGAACTTTCTTACTTGAAATAGGTTTCCCCAAGCTTCTTAATTGTATTAATTTTTTCTCTGGAAGCAGGGACTTAATTACAGTTTAAGGGAAAAAAACCGTCCAGATATTTTTAATGCCATTTCAACCCTGACTAGTTTAAGGTTACAGAATAAAAGTTTGACAAACAAAAAAAGGGGTTATAAAGGAAATTTAGGAATTGTAAACTAAAAATAAATTTGCACTAAAAATTTTGCTGCAAATTTCCAAACCATTGTTGGAAATTTTTGAAAGCACAAGAAATATTTTGAAAAAATATGAGAACCGAAACTGTAAATTCTCAATTGGAACTAACTGAAAAGAAGTGGGCTGTGTAATTCAAAGGGTACTGATAGTTAATGATCCTTGAGGAAAAAAAAGATTTTGAATATTACCATTTGTGATTGTAAATCCAGGTTTGTTTGATTGAGTTTGCAAGACTATATTATAATGTGATCTTTATTAAAAGGGGTGTTTTTTCCCTACTGAGATAATTGTGACATTTAACCCTTTATAGGTGGAATCAGACCTCAATGGAAAATATCTAAAACTATATGAATAAGAAGTGAAAGTCTAATTTACTATATACTTTTCTTTTTGAATGTGCAAATTCCACATTGACAAATGGATAAAGATTTCTTATGTAAGGGTGACTCAAAGGTCAATCGACTGAATCAATTTCACTTGACTGCAAAAGGTTTTGTACTATTTAAACATAACTCAAACAGGCTGTGAAACTGTGGTTATTTAAAGCTTCTAATTTTTCTTTATTCTGTGTTTTTGAGGAAAAAATCCCATACAAGAAATTTGTTAACGAAAAATGATACCTAAGAAGGTGACATACATGTATCGTTGGAAAAATTAAATTTTGTGATGAAAATATTGTCCTTATTTGTGAAGGATGGAAAGCCAATAACCTTAAATATTTTTATGTTTTTAAACTTAAAATTAACTAATAATATTTATTTAGGGGTTTAGGAAAGTTCATGGGCCCTTTAAATTATCTGAGAAGTTCTTTGGGGACTTGGAATTTTTCAGTCCCCGGTCTAAACCTTCCGGAGTTCCATGGCTGGGGTATAAATAAGGGGGCTTAAAATTAAGGAAGACATCTTCATGTCTGAATTCAGACCCTTTAAGCTATGTGGGCTCCAAAAGTACTTAAATCCTTTTCTCCAATTTTATTTAAAACAAACAAGAAAAAAAAATCATAAACCACCTTTCTTTGCCAAAAGGAAAACCCCAAATGGGGTCACAAACAGTTGCATATGATTGAACAAGAACAACAAAATTTTATTAGCTCTATGAATGACATGGAATTCTAAAATAATGAATTGGTTTGATGAAAGGGTAGGATTTCTCATTGCTAAAATAAAAGGGCTTCAAGGTTTTCCTTAAAAAAATTTTTGTTTAACTCTTAGTTTGTTGGAACAATTATTTAGGAAAAATTCTGAAAGTGGATCCTGGAATTAGGAATTGTTCTGAAGTTACATTTTGAGGGCCAACTTGGTGTAACAGGTTCCAGATTTAAAGATTGTTTTGGCTTTAAGGGTTAAATGCAATCCTTTTTATTATCGTCTCTTTGCCTCAAAAGCTTACGGTACTGGAGTGTTTTTTCTGGGTTCTGGTGAATCTTCATAACATGCTATTATATGCTGATGGTTGGTTTCCAAGCCATGAAAGGAAAATGATAAAAGGGAATTAACTATAAAAGTTATCTCATAAGATTTGAACTGATTTTCACCCTATGAAGTAGTTACTGGAAAACAATAAAAGTAGCACATTCCTTCAAAATGCTTTGGCATAGAGTCCTAGTTCAGATTTTTAAGAAAATGCCCCATCAGACGTTTGGAAAGGTTTGGGTTAAGATGAATTAAAATGATTAATTGTTGTTTAATTTGCAAGCTGACTTGGTTTCTCTATAGTCTGCTTAACTTCCTTTGGTTCCTTAGTTGATGAGTAAGGTTATGACTGTGTGTGGAATAAAGAGATAAAATAAAGAACTTACAGGAATATGTGAATTCTTTTTCTGTATTTTATTTTTATTATTTCTGTGTTTCCCCTATTGCCCGGTAATATGTGAAGGCCCATATTAACGAACCTTGGCCAGCTATAAAATATTTACTTAACCTGGGCTGGTAAGCTTTTTTTGGTTATTGGGCATTTATCAATTTTATTATTAACCCGGTCTTTCCTCCTGGTAGGCCTTTGATTTTCCTGTTTCCCGAAATCAAGGTGATTTCCAAAGGTCTTCCATTTCAATCTCTCGGAAGCAACCAACCAATTTTAGTGCCCCCCTTTCCCCTTTAATGCCCTTGTGATGTTTTCTTTTTGTATAAAAGCAAGTATCTTACTATTTCTTTAGCCCCTACCAAGGATTTTTTCTCTTTTCTTATCTTGTGATGAAAAGGTTCATCCTCAAGGTATTAATAAACAACCTTTCTGCCTACTGGTGATCTCTGAGTAGTCCTTTTGGATAAAGGCTCTTTCATCCCACCCTGCTCAATGAAATTATTATCCAACATTTATGACATCACAGAAAACTTGGGGCCTGTTGAATTTTTTCTTTTTGTCTTTTGTAACTTTTTGGAATACTTGTGGCCATTATTGTTCTTTCAGTGTCTGGGAAATCTCCTTTGTACTGTAATATGATGTTTACTTGTTTTCATTTTTTTTTTTTAATCTTTGTTAACATTTGTTTTTTTTGTTTTGTTTTTTTTTAATCCTTTTATTTAAGGTTTATGTATGAAGTAACTTTACAGCATTAACGACTGCCAAACCTCTTGTTCCAATTTTTCCCTCTTACCCCCACCCCCCCCAGATGGCAGGATGAACCAGTAAAGATTTAAATATATTAAAAATAAATTCGATACACAATAAGTATATACCAAACTTTATTTTGCTGGATGTACTTGTTTTCTAGAGCAAGTCTAAATAACCTGGTGCTGATTCAATTTGGCCTTCTGGCTATGAGATGTCATGACCCTGGTTCCTATCATTTCTTTTAAAAAATTCTATCAGTCTTGATAGGCAATGAAGGAGATGTTTCCACTAATTTGGGCAATTTTGAATCCTGACCTAGCTCTCTGCTTCTGTAATTGTGCTTCCAGTGGCACAGGAATGTTGAGCATGAAGCTCAAAATGGAGAAACTGTGGGAAAACTTCCTTGCATTGTTTCAACCAGTCCTGCTTTACTGAGAAACCAGACCTGCTACTTATTGACTAGATTTGTTTAATGCTAAACTCAGTATTTTAGATTATGCTGACCAGAAACATCTCAGAGCCAAAATTCAATGTAAGAAGGTTTCTCTCACTAGACATCTGGCCAATTCACTACTGTTTCCTTATTGTTTTGTTTGAACCCTACATAATATGTAACTTACAGACACTGAGGAAGTGGACCATCCCTTTTCATCTCTCCTCTGATCTGTACAACTTAATAACCTTTATTTTAAATTATTCTTATTTTGGGAATTGTTCTCTGCAACATTATTGGGATTACTATCATGTGAGTAGTAAAAACAAAAGACAGCTGCTTCTAGTGGAAAGAGTAAGATTTGAAGTGGACTTCAGATGTCGTGGTCATATGTTTAGAGATAATTATGAAATCCTGAGAGAGAGCATCAGGAGTAGAGTCCTCATGATGAGGAGGGAAGAAGATTATCACCTTTCCTGCTCCAGAGATTTCTCAGGATTCTTGTGGAAGAGAAACTTCATGTCCTCTCTGGGCTCACAGGAAAACACTGGGGTATCTGAAGGAGAACTAACAGAAGCAGCATTTTTAATTCTAGAGATACGAGTCCTTCCAGTTTAACTGCCCTTGGAGTGGTCAGAATGACCTTTATGGGCCTTTCCACTTTACACCCAAAGGGTGGGATCCCTGGGGCTTCCAGGTTTTCAAATATACCGTATCAGCTGGATTGACAGGGGATGGGATTTGGGCCTGAGCCTCCAAGGGCCTAGGAAGGAGCTCATTTGTGTATTCAGAGAGACCCTTTTGAAATGCACTGAGCTGAGTAGCAAACTGAGTGACTCCATTCTGCTAGCAACCCACTGGGATGTCAGAGTTTAAGAAAGGCCTTCCATGCAGAAGTTCCAAGGGGCTCAGCTTAATCCTGGAGGGAGGGGGCAATTCTGACTCTGAGGAGCCGCAATGGGAGATTCTTTATCCAGCCCTCTCGAGTCTCCTGGCAGACTCTTAAGCGTGTGGTTCATTTTTCCCCCTTCCCAGAGGCTTGAGGAGGCCAGGCAGAGTGGAGATGATAAGAGATGGTAAGTGCCTTGGCTACCCTTGGTTACCTGAGAAATGAAGGCAGGCCCATTATTGCTTTGTAAAGAGCTGGGCAAGCCCAAATGGGTGTGATCTCCTTCAGGTACCTCATGGGCCTTCTCAGTCCTCCAAGGAAAAGCTTCCACCCAGTTGGTGAATGTGTCAATAAAGACCAGAGGCAACTTGAAACCTCCACAAGGGGCATATGTGTGAAGTCTAGTTCCCATCCTCACCAGGAACGTGCCCCTCCTCTGGCCTGGCTTCAGGAGGGGAGGGGGGTTAACAGCTCCCTCAGGATTCCCCTGGGCACAGACTGGGCAGGCCTGGCAGGCCTGTCTGATCGTTTCTCCCCAGGTGCGTGGCCTGGTGGAGACCAGAGATCAGTTTCCACTGACTTGCCTCCAGGATGAAGAGATGGTCTAAGGGCATTTGAAACCAACCAGAGGGAGAAAGGCTGGACCCCTTTCCTTTGTGAGAGCTGTTTCCTGTGGGCTATAGGAAGGAACACAAGACTCGGGCAGCGGGGGAATTAAAGGTGCCACAGTCAGTGGCGAAAGGGCAGCAGCTTTAGCAGCTGAATCTGCAGCCTGTTTCCCTTGGCCTGAAGTGAATCTCCTTTCTGGTGCCCTTTACAGAATATGACCGAGACCTCTTTGGTTCATGGAAAGCTTGCAATAAGTGCAGAATTTCTCCCATATGTTTAATGGGAGAGTTCTTTGCTGTCAACCAGCCTCTTTCTTTCCAAAAAGCTCCGTGAGCAAGCAAAATATGAAAAGCATATTTGGAGTCAGTGTAGATGTTCACTCTTATCCCCTTCCCCAGTTCTAAAGCTCTGGTTAGGGCAGTGAGCTCAGCCTTCTGAGCAGAAGTCCCAGGAGGTAATGGCTTAGCTTTAAGGATGCTATGCATAACCTGCTTTTCTCTCCCCATTCTCAAGAGAGCTAGATCCACCTGTGGACCATTCCCCATCTGGGTTCTCAAGGAGGGCAGGAGGGATCCTTAAAGTCAGATCTGCTGGAGTAGACAGACTCTGTAACTTCCTCGCAATTATGGACCATAATTATTGGACATAATAATTGTCTCTCCCGGTTGAGCGACGTCAGGGAGAAGAGTGGCAGGATTTAAAGTGCAACAGACTTGGAGGCTCAGGTCAGAGGTATCTAGCAGGAGGGCCTGGTACCTAGTGAGCCTCCCACTGGACAGCCACTGATGCCCTTTGGCTTCTTGAATGCTTTGGACTCTGTGGGGGTTAAAACCTCTAATAGCTGAGCCAAGGTCAGTTTGGAGGCTTCCTCAGTTCACAGGGCTGTGGCAGCCACTGCTCTGAGACAGGAAGGCCCTCCTAGGGAAACTGAGCCCAGCTTCTTTGAGAAATAGGCTACAGGCCTGGGATCAGGTCCTAGAGGCTGAGTAAGGACTCCCAACGCCTGCCTCATCTCTCGTCCACATACAGGGTGAAAAGTTTCTGTAAGTCAGGAAGGGCAAGGGCAGGCAATGAGGTCAGTTTGGCTTTCACGGTTTTAAAAGCCTTGACCTGATCAGGTCCCCATTCAAGAGGAAGGTTATTGGGACCTCGAATAAAGGCATAGAGAGGTTTGGAAATAATACCAAAAGTGAGGATCCAGATTTTGCAGAAGCCTGCCATGCCTAGAAAAGGTACACAGCTACTTCTTTGAGGAAGGGTCTGGGAGGCTTAAAATAGCTTGTTTCCTCTCCTCAGTTAGAGAGTGAGAGGTGGGGTGAGATTGTGGTCCAGATATTTGGCAGACTGGGACCCTAATGCTGGAGCAGGCCCCCATAATCAAAGAGAAATGAGATGAGTGTACCTGCTACATCCAAATTCACCCTGGGCATGGCATTGCTGATGGAGAAAGGGGAGCCCTGGCTGAACCCCAGCCCTGTCAGTCCAGGTCTTGAGAAGCCCAAAGGGTGAGACTGGGGGGCCCTGGCCTTCCCTTCCCTGGGCAGTCTCTCTTCCAGTGTCCTTCCTGTTTGCATCTAGGGCAAGGGCCTGGAGGTCAACTTTTCAGAGGGCAATTCCTCACCAAGTGGCCGAGTCTGTTGCACCTAAAGCACAAATCCTGGGGCTCCTTGGAAATACCAGCAGTCCAACTCTGGACCTGCTCTTTATTCTTTTCTCTGGCCTTTCAGTCCTCCTCTCAGTCCCTATTAGTGAATACCCCAAAGGCAACTTCCAATAACTGAGTCATGAGAGTCTGGGGCCCTAGAGCCAATTTCTGCAGCTTCCATCTCATGTCTGAGGAAGACTGATTGATAAAATACATCCCAAGGACAGTGGCCCTCTGGAGAAGTGGGGTCCAGATGAGTGTATTTCCTAATACCATCTTTGAGGAGCCCCTGGAATAGAGCAGGATTCTCCTCAGCACTTCGGTGATCTCTTTTAAGCTTATCATATTTCACCTGCTTTTTAATCACCTTTTTCTTACCCTCAGTGAGGCAAGTTAGGAGATGATCCCTCTTCTTTCTGTCCCCACTCCCCTCCTGATAGTTCTACCTGGGGTCTGAGATGGGCCCGGGTATGGCTCCTGCTTGATATCTACCAGGGGAGGAGGCAGCCATGTCATTCCCAAACTTCTGGGCCAGTTCCAGATCCTCTTTTTCCCCTCTATTGTACAAGAGGAGATAAGGATATTAATATCTTCCCAGGATAGATTGTACTGGAGGGCAATGGCTTTGAATGCCTCAATATACTTAGTGGGATCCTCAGAGTATGTAACGTCAAAAGAAACTGAGAAAGACAGAGATTAGAGACCAATTCAATAGTTTATTAAATGGAGAGAAATACTGGGACCAACGGATCCCAGGGCTAGATGAGAGTATCATCTCAAAGAGTCTAGCTCCGAGTATCGGGACAGCAAGCCTTTTATGGAATAATAAGAACATTGACATAATGCAGAGAGACATTGACATAATGCAGAGACCTAGGTGGGGATAGCCTCATAGATGGAGGTTACTGATATTCTAATGACATTAAGGAATGTCTATAACACCTTTATCTCAACCATTAAAAGGGGATGGTCATAACTTTAAGGCAGAATTTCGAAATAGGACAATTGGAGGAACTGGTCACCCCATTAAAAGTGACCTTTGTTATTACATTCCCTCCTTTTTCTCTTGGAACTATTCAAATCTTTGAATTACCTTCCTCTAGAAGGCCTTAGCATTATAATTTAAACAACCTTATGTGAAGTAAATCAAAATAAAGCTAGACCAATGCAAGGGCAAGTCTCTCCTTGATAAGCCCAGAATTAATCAGCTATACACAAAGTTCCTTATTTCAGTTATTTCTGACATTCAATTGTCAGATCCTCTGCAGTTGGGGAGCAGGTGGACAGCTGTGGTCATTTGTGCATGACTCTGCCTCTGCTTACGGAGAGCAGCAGGCTCAAGGCAGTTAGTTGTGTTGCCCATTCAGAGGGGCAGCCAGGCTCCTGGAGAGAAGGGTGAGGCTTGGAGTAGCCCCACCTGTCCCACCCAGAGGAACAAACAGGGCTGCCACTAGAATACAGATTTCTGAGCAGATTATGCAGTTAGACCAAGGCATGCAACCCCAAACTTTTTGATATCAACAAGGTCCTTTTAAGTACTCTGAAATACTAATTAAGGACCTGGGGTAACAGGAGTGGAGAAATAGATCAGAGAGACTGCCAGTTCCAAGACAGGTATCCAATTTCTAGTTGTTTCTAAAAAATAATCCCCAAAACTGAGTCTGCCAGGGCAATTCCAACAGAATAAGGGATTTCCAAGTTAAAGCACAACCAGTAAATCGTAATGTAGTAAATTTAAGCAAGTAGTAAAGGACTTCCAATTAAATCTGAACTAGCAAGGTACCAGTTTTCCCAATTTCCTATTTCTTCTCCTCCCCTATTTTTTTTTTAAAGGAATTATCAAATGACCATCCCATATACAAATCATACACATATGCATATACATAACAGACTAAAAGTGCCTCAAACATAATAGCAAGTTACACAAGTTTAACAATTTCCATTCCAAGTCTTAAACACAGCACAGTAATACAGTGAAAATTCTAACAAGGACACCACTTTCCCTCCCCCATCAGTCCAAATTACATCAGGAAAAGTGGGCAATGGCTGTCATTGCTTCTTCCAAGCTGAACAGGATGATACTCGGTCCGCGAGGGGGATGGGTCTGTAGTGTGGTGAGCTGACAAACAAAGGTTTGATCTGGGTCCCAGAAGCAAGTCAATATATCTGCAATTTGACCACATCTAGAAAGAAAAACAAATCTAACAAAGAAAAGTTAGAACAGTCTGAGAAAGTCCACAAGGACTGCCACAAGATGTGGCCTCTTATTAGTTAAAAACCTTAAATAAACTTGAATATCCAGACACAATATCTGGTAACCAATAGATGACCAGACTAAATACTTATTTGCTCAAGTATTTAGGATATAGTGGTTATACATAACCAGATTGGAAACAGTAAGATATGACATAATTGAATTAACAATTTCTTATTGACCATTATAGAAATCAGTTACAGGAGGAAAAAATGCAGTGACATATTAACTACAAACCCAAGATATTTTACCTCTAGTAACAGATATTTACCATAACCTTCTCAGTTTGCTGTTTTTAAAATGTCTGGAACAGTTTAGAGGAAGGGGGGAGAATAGAATTCCATGTGACCACCCTTCCCCAATTCCTAAAGGTGGGAGGAAATCACTCCAGAGCTAACTAAATGGCTCCTATAGCTGAAGTAGCAGCAGTGGAGAGGGCGAGTTTAAATCTTTACAAAGATCCCAACCCCACCAACATTTAAAGTAGCAGAAATCTGTGGGTGGGTGGGGAATCCCATAAAACCCACATGTCCAGCAGAGCTGGATTTAAAGCATATAATCCATTTCTATCTCATTTCAAATAATAAAACAACATAGTTTCTTTCTCTCCTTCTGGCTCCATGTGGCCATTATTCCCAATGGACTTCTAAACCCAGCTTGGCCAGGGATGAAGCTTTCAGAAAAAGTCCTTGTTACATACTTTTAGGTAAAATTAGAGACACATGACCTCTTTCAGGCAAGTTAACAGACATTCGTTAACAAGCTATTGTTCCTTTAAGATCTTATACTTAAGGAAAACCAATTCATTTCCCAAATTTAGAATCATCTTTAAATTCCTAATCAAATGTTTTCACCAGCTGGAGTTCAGTATTGAAATAACCAATTCCCAAATTTGATCATTGTTCTTAAATTTAACAGAGCTCTTAAGTTACCGAAACAGACAAACAAATTACAAACAATTTCACAAAAATCACATAGAACACAGAGCACAACTAGACTGTCCAATAACATACAAGACAAACAGAACACTGGTCACACTTAGACTGCACAATTACAACATTCAATAGCACACTAACATTAAAGCCAAACCAAATGGCGTTTTTAAAACCCCCAGTCTTTGTAGATAGCCCCCTGAGCATGCAAAAACTGGAGGGGCTGGCATTACTCTAACACAGGATGACCCAAACAGGGAAACTGAGTCCCATTTTCAAATGTATATACTTCCCACTCGATGGAAGAAGTGGGAGGACCTCTCTTAGAAATGCAAAGGACGGGCCTTTGTCTCTGGAAAAGAGTTGGACAGAAAGAGTTTCCTCAGGCAAAGCATCTGCTCCAGGAAAAGAGTTTTGAGGTGGCAGAGTGTCTAGATTGCAGACAAGTTTTCCCACCCTTTGCAGCCTCCCTCGTATCTCTTTTTAGAGATAGAGCCGCAGCAATTCCTAAAGAATTGTGCCAGAGCTCCCAAGAGCTCCAAACAATGACTGCAGTCTTGATGTCTGCAGTGTCCACCACAAGATAAGGAAAGAAAATGTCTTTTACCTTGTCCAAAATTCCATCAGACTCCAGTAGCGACCCCCTGTGTCCAGTAGGCCACTCATCAACCAAGCAAATGGCACCCCCAAAAAGGGCACCCCAAGTGACCCCACGTCCAACGGTTATTCACTAATCAACCAAACCAACCAGTACCCCAAGAAAAGGGCACCCCAAAAGTGACAACCGTACAACCGTGCAACCCGGTGAATCCGGTTATTCATCAACCAAACCAAACAAACAAAACCACATGGTACCCCAAAAGGTACCCAGACAAACTTACTCTCCTGTGGCAGAAATGGGGTTGTCAACCATCAGGCTATTGTGGCTGGAAACCGTTCTCTTTCCCGGAAGCTTTGGAAAGAAATCCAGGAGGGCCCGACCTCTCCAGGCCAAGAGTTCAGATTTGCAGTCACCCCGGCCCAAGGCAGAGGCCCCAAAGTCTCATCTCTTATCCTGCTCATTTTCTAATTATCTCGCTGGGGCCTCCAATGTAATGTCTAAAGAAACTGAGCAAGACAGAGATTAGAGACCAATTCAATTGTTTATTAAATGGAGAGAAATACTGGGACCAATGGATCCCAGGATTAGACAAGAGTATCATCTCAAAGAGTCTAGCCTGGAGTATCGGGACAGCAAGCCTTTTATGGAATAACAAGAACATTGACATAATGCAGAGACCTAGGTGGGGATATCCTCATAGATGGAGATTACTGATATTCTAATGACATTAAGGAATGTCTATAACACCTTTATCTCAACCATTAAAAGGGGATGGTCATAACCTTAAGGCAGAATACGAAATAGGACAAATGGAGGAACTGGTCACCCCATTAAAAGTGACCTTTGGCATTACAAGTATCTGCCCAGTTTCTCCTCAATTTGGGGAAGATCTGACGTGGAGAAGGGCATTTGCACTCTAAGCATTCCCCACCCCCAGTGTCAGCCACTTCCCTCAAGGGGCAGAGCTTAGAGGAGGTAGCCAAATCAGGGTCCTGAGCTGCAGCTGTGGCTGAATCAGGCTCATGAGGAGGAGTAAGAGAAGGATAGAGGCTTGGGGCAGGGCAGCCTCAGAAGGAGGTGGGAGGGAGTGGGATGAGAAGAAGGACTTGTCCCAGAAGGACTAAGCAGTGGGGTAGTTCCAGAGTCCGGCTCTGGAGGAGAGGAGTTAGCGTGGAATCCGAGGTCCCCTTTCTGATGAGGGGTAATAAATTCTGGAGGTGATTTGGAAGTGTCCTTCTGAGGGTGATATTGGGGGAGGTTGGTGGGGAGCAGGGAAGATGCTCCTTGCACCCCAAAGGAGTGGAAAACAGGGGATCATTCAGGAGATCAGTGTCTATCTCCAGTTCCTCTGCAGTAAACTTAACTAGCAACATTCTGCAATTTAATCTTAATTTAGGATCCTGAGACAAGACCTATGAAGGCCTGAACATAGAGAACCTTGGTCCATCTACACTGTCTCCCCAAAAATAAGTCTAGTTCCCCAATAATAGTGAAATTGATTGAGGCATTAATTGTCCATGCCTCCTGGTTGTCTGACATATTGTGGCCAGACAGTATTGCAAAAATAGATGTTTTCCATTTTAAATCTCTCAAGCCAAATTTGTTTTAAGAGACAGCCAAAGGAGAATGTTTAAGAATGGAGGAAGGAAGCTGACCCATCCTGCCACAAGCCCCAAGCTTACCCAATTCTATAGCTCTTATCTGTTTTAGGCATGCCCAGAGAGACAGAAAAATTAACAAAAGCTGTCCTCAATAGAGGGCTATTTGTTGCCCTCAGAACTTTGTCTGTCTAAGCATCTTTGGAGAGACTAATATGTACCAGCACAAGGCTCTAGGCTTCCATGTGTGTGCCCCAGGGAAGTCGAGCTGTCTCCTGCTATAGAAGGGTGGTATGGTGGGCTTACATCAACCTAGAAAAACCCATGCAGATGAAAATCTCTTGGGAGGGCCATCAAATGATGAGGGATGAGGGTACTGAAAAAGAGGTTGGGCAGGAATGGGTGAGGTTCCATTCTCCAAGAGGAGGTTGGGGTGAAGGAATTCTGCTAAACCCAAAGGCTATGGTAAAAAAGCTTTATTGTTAAAGAAACACCAAGAGGATTCTATTAGTGGACATATCATTAAGAAATATGTGCTCCCCAGAGAGTCATTTTCTGAAAACCCATTTTATGCATGAATCTAAGGGAAGTCTCAAGTAAATGTAAATCTTGCCTGGAGTTGTGACTTCCCCCAAGAAAGCTTATCTTGCTCCAAGAGGAGGCAAGACCTTTTGGGTTTGCAGATCAAAGAAGACATATTTTTGGTGATTTTACATAACCTTACAAGGCTCACTCAGGTCATACAGACTTTTACTCTCATCACTTTCACCTTTTCCTTCTCACCAGTGTTTTGCTGCTGATCCCCACATCCCTCATTGTGTCCTTCCTTTTATATTCTCCCCCTTTTTTCTTACTCCTTTCCTCTTCTTTTCCCGCCCTCCATTCAATCAGCCTCTTCCCTTTTCTTTACTCTTTCTCCTCCTACTTCCCTATAAGATAAGATAAAATTCTATGCCTAACTAAATGTATTATTTCCTCCTTGAACCAAATTTGATGAGATTAAAGTTCAAACAGTGCTCATCCCCCTCCTTTCTTACCCTCTACTGAAATAGGTCTTTTGTGTTTCTTCATGTGATGTAATTTACTTCACTTAATCTCCTTTTTCCTCTTTTTCACTCCTTAATTTCTTTCTTATATCATAACATCAAAGTTATTGAATATATATATGAAATTTGCTTCTATCTGCCCTGATAAAGATACACTTCTCAAGAGTTACAAGTATCATTTTCTCATGTAGGAATGTAAATTGTAACCTTTAAATAACGGTTTTCTTTTTCTTTTTCTTTTAATTTTCCTCTTAGCTTTCTAAATTTTTCTTGCCCCAATTTTCTTTTCTAAACCTCCCCTTACTTGAATTTTTTTAAAATTTCCTTTTTGGGGAGTTTTCCAAGAAATCTTTTTCTTGAAATCAATTTTATTTCCTTTTGAGGGAACTATGAATTCTTCAATAAATTCTTCGGAAATTTGGTTGTTTCAAGATTTTCCCTTTAGAACTATAAAGCTTTCTTGGCAATTTCTTTTGTTTTTTTTTTTTTTTTTTTTCAATAATTTTAAAATTTTGAGCTTATTTTCCAAGGAATTCTTAATTTCTTTTTTTTTTTAGTTTTAGAAAGGGTTTCATTGGTTTATTCCATTACCAAAAATTTCCACTTTTTTCCAAACTGGTTGCTTTTCTTTCCTTGGCCTTCAATTTTAGTTTTTTTTGGGTTTTCTCCATTTCTAATTCCATTTTAAGTTGTTTTCAGCTATTTCTTTCTTTAACCCAAAAAAAGGAATTGTTTTCTTCCAAAGGATTTGGCCTTTCCTTGTTAGATTTCCCAACCTGCCTTTGATCCCCTCCCCTAAGTTTAAACGGCCTTTTTTTTTATCTTTAAACTTAAAATTTTTAAAATCCTTTTTGGGTTCTTTCCCAAGAATTCCCTTTTAAGATAGACAATTTATTTTTTTGGAGGGAAACTAAGGAGGATTTTCCATCAATTTTTCTTGGGTTCTCTTCCCCAACCATTCTTTTGGTAGGCTTTTTTTTTTTTTTTCATATTTTAAAAGGGCCCTTATTTTCCAAACATTCCTGTCTTTTTTTGTTCAGGGTTTTTTCCTTTAATGGGACCAAAATTCAGTTTTCCAATTTTTCCTTTTTCTTTTTTATTTAATGGCCTTTTAAATTTACCAGGTATTAATTTGGGTAACCAACAGCAAATTAACCAATTTGGCCAAACTTTCTGTTCCCCACCCTTCCTTTCCCCATTCCACCCCCCAAATGGAAACCAGAATTTTTAAAAAAAAAAATTCTTTTCCAAATTTTTTGGGCCACTCCAAAACCACCTTTAGAACCTGGACAAACCAAAAAAGGGAGAATTTTGGGAAAATTTGTGGGTGTGAGGGAAAGGAACACTTGTATGGGAGTAGGTTAAAAATCTGGACAGTCGAAGCGGGGCCCAAAAATGGAGGGGCCCTAGAAACTTCCAAAAGGAAAAAACCCAGAGAAGCAAGAGGTTACTGAAGAGAATAATCAACCAGGATGAGGACTCCAGAAAAGGTCACGATTTGGCAATCTAAATTTGATTTTAATTTAAAGGATGTTTCATTGAGTGATAAACCAAGAAGCTAAATTATAAAAATGTGAAAAGTAGAAGAGAAAAAATGAATATTGAAGTTTTCCAAGAGTGGCGATTTAGAAAGGGGGGTGGGGAAAAGGCCTTTCTTAAACCACCTTCTACATTAGGAGTTAAGTTTCCTGGCCACTTAACCAATTAGTTAATTAGGTCACAGTGCCAATTAGTGGCATACCAGGGACCTCAATATCATGTTCTTTTCTATTTAAGGTATCCCTGGGGAAATCCAGGGCCATATTTTTACCCTTAAACCCCACAAACTTGGTCTAGTTGCAAAAGCAGAGATTTTATGGTCTCAAACCCAATGATCATCTTCATGGAAGAAGGGGCACTGAATTCATTTGGATTGAATGACTGTTGGCCTTTAACCTTCTTCAACCCTAATTCCTATTAAGCTTCCCTTCTTTCCCTGAAAAACCTTTTGGTAAGGAATAGGGCAGAGAGCACAGCCTTGATCCCCTTCTTATCCTTGCCTCCTGGCTCTTCCCTCCCTTCTGGGAGGGAGGTTGAAATTCCTTGTGCAAAGAGAAAGTCTTGGCCTTGGAGAAAGGGAGTTCATAAACCCACCAGCGGGAACTATTCGTAAACCCATAATAATCCCCATCTCCAAGAGTTCTTGTGAGGTCCAGTACCATTCTATTTTAGCCACCATCTTTCTTTTCCCAGATAACCTTTCACCCCCGGTTTCCCCAATGAGGTAGGATTCCCAAGATTTTGACCAATATACTGATCAAAGACTTCATAAATACATAGTAATGGATGAATGACAATATAGAAATGGTGGAGAATGCTTTTGGGCCCAAAGGTGAACAGGTAACCCGATGGGCCAGGAGAAGGCAGGTAGGAGCTTCTCCTTGCTATTCTTTACTCCTTATTTCTCACCTGATTCACCCTTAAATCACCCGATGGGAACGGTCACTTGGCGGGAAGGACAGCTTCGGGTTGTAAGGGGAATCTTCGAAGTCTTTCGGCCAGCTGTAATTTGTGGTTTGAGAGTGGTGGGCTGCTGGCTAGCAGGGCTGAATTGCCGAACTTGGAGGGTGGGTTTCCGCCCGGGTGAATTTGGAGCAACCGCAGGGATGGAGGATTGGTGGTGTTGGTGGCTTCAGCACCTCCAGGTGTTAGAATGGTAAGGCTCTTGGAGAGGTGTTATTTCTGGGGAGGAAGTTCGTTGTTGGTGTTTGGATTCCCAGGAACCTTGGGGAACCTGTCTGTGGGACACAAACCTTTTTTACAATTGAATGGGTCCGTCTCTGTACTCTTGCATTGGATTCCGGGACAGCAACCCATGTTTTCCATCATTTTTTCTCTGTCCAACCACATGCCCAGGGAAGAGAGGAGACACAAAGGAATGGAGAGCCAAATGGGAGGAATAGAGCCCGGCCTTGGTGGGAATGGAATGGGAAAGACAGCCTGGGGATCCTGGAAGGATATAATCCCAAAACCAGGTTTCAGGGATTGTGGACAAGGCACAAAGAGGGATGACAGATTCTGGAAGGAGAAAGGAGGTAAGAGAGGAAAGCAGTGGATAAGGAGAGACAAGAGAGAAGAAAGTTTGTGTCGGGAAGGGGGAAAATTCCCAACCTTTTTGGACTTTGTCCTCAGTAGGAGGTACTGCCCTTAAGTCCCTCCTCCCGAGGGAAGCCCCAGGGGAGGGGAGGAAGATCTTGAGCCCAACCCCCACCCTTATGGGCCAGTTCCTGGGGAAATTAAAAGCAAACTTTTTAAATCTACCCGGTCCTTAGGGTTCGGTAGGGTACCAGAAGATAAGGTTAGCTGTTAGCTGTGTTCGTGGGCCCCAGGGATTTTTCATGGCAAAAAGTGGTTAACTATTTCATTCTTCAGCTCATTTTCCAGATGAGGGAATGGAGGCAAACGTGTTAAATTTACGCATAGTCACATACCAGTGAGTGTTCTGCGACTGGAGTTGAACTCACGTGTTCCTGACTCTCTACCCCCATTCACCTAGCTGCCCCATTCCCAGAGGCATTCCCTTTGGATGCTAATTAGAGTCAGGATGTGCAGAGCGGGAGGGGGGGAGGGGGAATGGAAGAAGACAACAGGAAGGATTGTCAACCGAGGCCTCTGCTTCAAATGGTACAATTGGGGGGACCTAACGAAGAGTCAGAGGGCTTCAACCCTGTTTCTTCATTCACTGCCTTGGAGTGGAGGAAATAACCAAGCCAAGTTTTTCAAACATAAAATGCAGGGAGTGGGGAGGTTAAAACAGAAAATTTCAAAAACTAAGCTTCTGTGATGGGAGGGAGACAGGAAGGGAGGAGAGAAGGCTCCTGGAGTTAGAAGACAAGGGTTCCTCAAGCTGCCTCCTGAACCACCTATGTGGACCCTTTGGGCAAATCAACATATCTCTTGAACCCTCAGTTTCATCATCTGTTGGGAAAGTTCAGGGAGGTTGGACTAGATGGGCCTCTAACCCTTCCCTTTCTAAATCTGATTTGTGTTTGTAATTCCTCTAATTCTTCTTAAACAGTAAGAAAGCAACATCTCTGGGAGATTAGCCTTCACCCAGGCTGCAGTATTCCTGCTTACCCATCACCTCCCAGCTCTCCCAGGGAATATCATGCAGGATTTTCAAGTATCTGCTCAGCCAAAACAGCTTGGACTTAAATCACTTCCCCAAAGCAAAGACTTTTCTTGGGCATAAATTGAAGTGAGAATTAGAGTAGATAGCTACTCCTATAGTCACTAATGACAGAACTCCTGCTCAGGTGTTCATGCCCTTTTCTGCCTTTCTTCTTTTAACTAAAGTTTCTTTAATAATGTTCATACCTTTCATCTTGAAATCTAAATATCTCTCTTGGGTCTCACACCATTTAGTGACCACTTAGTGTCCAGAGCACTTTAACTCTCTCTCTGCTATTTTATTCCTCCTCCTGTCTCTAAAATTAAGGTGTTTTTCTTAATATTATTTTATTTTTTCAATTATGTGTGAAGATAATTTTTAATATTCATTTTTTAAAATTTTGAGTTCCAAAGTTTCTTCCTACCCCTCTCACCTTCCCCAGAGGGTAAGATATTTGATGTTTATAAAGAATAAGAATAATTGAAAGGCTTCATTTTTCCCTTCTTAATTTTCTTTTTCACCTTTTCATCTTTATTAAGGATGAACCCCAAATCTCCATCTCTTTTCCCAGGTCAACCCTTTCCAGCCTTATAGATATGTCCCAACTGGTTTCCCTACCAATTTTCAAATTCAAACGTCAGCAAAACAAAAATTTGCCATTCTTACTGGAAGCCTATTTAACCCTCCTGAACCTCCTTTCTAGATATACCCATGGCACTACCATCCACCCAGATATTCAGGGTCAAACGTTCAGAATCACCTTACCTTTCTGACTTCTTTCCCTTTACACCGCCTTCCAATAACTTTATCCTTCTAGGACAGGCTCTGGCCAGCCCCGTGAAAAATATGTAGATTCCCCTGTTGGCCAAGCCAGAATCCCAGAATTTTTCTGGCACACTTTGAGTTTAGAAAGCCTAAGACTAGAAGAGACAATAAAAGGAAAGGAAAATTACTGTTTCTCTATGCCCCAAAACATTGGGTCCAAAGAAATTCTTGATTCTTAAAGAGAGTAAAATGCTGTTCTCCCACATTGAGAGTTAACTTAAAGTTCATTGAAGTAAAGCAAAGATCTGCCTCTTAAAAAGAGTTTGTTTTAATTTTTCAAATCAGGATGTGTGTATTGATTCTAGCCTACATAGGTTAGAAACACAGAGCTTAAGTGGATCTTGGAAAGACCTAAAGGCCCTTTATTTTAATGATGAGGAACTGAGGCCATGGTTAACCTCAAGAGAATGACAAAGTCAATTCTGAACCTAAGTCTTCTAGGCTCCAAATTCATAGTTCTTTTCCAATTTACCCACCTTCCTGAAGCTCCAGGTCCTCATAAAGGACAAAATAATGGTCTATAAAACCTCCGGAACCCAAGAAAGCCTTTTTTTGGATTTATGTTCCTTTGATAACCTTTGGTTTTCCCCATTCCCTCCCCAAATTGAAATAAATGGTCCAGATGGACCAAACCCGCCTCTTTCTGCCCTCAAATAGTTCCAGCTCACCCTTGGGTTCCTTTGTGAAAATGAGATAATGGGAAAGGCCAGGGAGCTTGGTTCGTGTCTCCTGGAGAAAGGACGCAGGGCTAATGGAGAACTGAGAACCTCCCTGTGTGCTGTGGGGTTGGAAAGCCCAATTTATTTCCTTCTTTCAGTGGGTCTGGGCCAAGAGTGCTGAAAACCCAGAGGAGTAGAATTTGGCCTGCCCAGAGTCTTTACATTAGGATCAGACTTGCCCATTGCCCAGTGACCCTGATTGGGTATCCCTTGGACTTCTAAGCTGCATCTCCAGCACTGTTGAGAGAGATTTAAACCCAATCTAAATGGGGTTTGGAGGGTGGATTTTGAGTTAGGGAGGTTTGGCAATGATCTTTGTATAAAGAGAAAACTGGTGACCCAAGAAGGAGAATAATTTGAGCCAGGTCTTGTTAGCAAAGTCTATATTTGGAAACTGAATCCACTAAACTGGATTATGTCCCTCCTATGCCTTTTGTCAAAGTGAAAGAGTGTATTTCATTGACTCTTTCTTTAGAAAGGTTCTCCATTCGGTTTCCCACTTTTGAACTCTAGTCAGTTATCAGTAATTAAACTGAAAAGACACAAAATTTCCAAGAAATTAAAAAAAAAAAGAACCAGGTCTTTCTAATCCAATATGGAAAGATTTATTTAGCACACCCCCAGTGGACTTATTAATGCCTTTTTTCTTTAAAAATCTCTCCGGAGGCAATTTACAGAAACTGGGAAGGCCAAGTGAAATGAGCAGGACCAGGAATCATTATATACTTCAACAATAAACTATATATTAACACCTGATGGACCTGGGCCACCTCAAAGGATGAGATCAAACCAAATTTCCAATGGGAGCAGTAAAAATTGGAACTAGCTACACCAAAGGAAAGAACCCCTGGGAGATGACTAAGAACCATTACATTGAATTTTCCCATTTTTGCCCCCGGGTATTTTTTATTTCCTTTTCACAAGTTAATTGTAAATATTTCAATCCATTTTTGTAACAAAGGAATGGTTTTGGACATGTATAATTATTTTGTATTTAATTTATCCTCTAATGTATTTAACATGTATAGGTCATCCTGTACTCTAGGAGAGTGGGGAGGGGAAGGAGGAAAAAATTGGAACAAAAAGTTTGGCAATTGTCAATGCTGTAAAATTACCCATGCATATACCTTGTAAATAAAAAGCTATTAAAATTAAAAAATAAAATAAAATAAAACCTCTCCTGGATACCCTGAAGCACTTATTGCCTTGCAGTTTCCTCCTTCATTTTATCCAAAACTGTTGTCAGGAAGCCCCTGCTAGAGTTGTAGAAGGAGGAAGGGACAATACAAACAGATAGATCTAGGGAGTGGAGGATAAAGTTGGGGGGGACAAAAAGAACGGGGGAGAGAGAGATACAGAAACAGAGACAGAGAAACAGAAATTGACAGAGACAGACAGACGGAGAGAGAGAGAGAGAGAGAGAAACAGAGAGACAGAGAGAACAAAGAAAGACAGAAAAGAGAGACAGAGACAGAGACAAGAGACAGAAGAAGAAAGAGACAGAGAAACAAGAGGACCGGGAACAGGGAAACCAATTCTACTCTTAACCAGCTTTTTGACTTTCAATAGAAACTATCCTTTTCCGATCTCAATTTCCCATATGTAAAAAATTGGTATTTAGATTTATTTGGGATTTTAAGGTCCTGTCCAGCCCCTTGACATTCTTATGTTTCCTGAGGTCCCTTCAAATTCCTATCTAATTAGAATTTGGATGTAACTTCCATATTCTGACTCAATCTAACACTTCCATTCCTCCCTTGTTTGGATTTCCCAGGTTTTTCAAATCCTCAGCTTATCTGCAGTTTTGAATGAACTTTTTTGGGTGAAGATTTTTTATTACCTCTGAAAAGTTTTACAGGATTGTTCTCCCCTTCCTTTGGAAAGTACCTGCCCAGGGTTTCCTTTTAAGGTTGTCAAGAGAACTCCATGTTAATTGTTCCATGAATGGTTCCATTAACCTTTTACCCAAGCTTTGAGTAATTCTCCCCATCTTTTTCTCATTCCATCCTTTTGCCCATAACTGTATTTTTTAATGGTTATTAAAATTATCTTAAGAGGCTTTCCAATTTTGGAGGAGATTGAGATGTTTTCAATCCACCCTCCAAGTAACTAAGTATAGAATTAAGAGGGGAAGGGATGGGGAAGGGAAAAAAAGGAAGGGCTTTGCAAAAGTGAAGGTTGGAAAATTTACCCATGCATTTTTTTTTGTTTTTTATTTTGTTTTTTTGTTAGGCAATTGGGGTTTCTTGCATAGGGTCACACAGCTAGGAAGTGTTAAAACCCTAGGGTCAAATTTGAACTCATGTCCTCCTCACTTTTGTTATGCCACAGTCCTCTTTTATTGTCCTGACTCAATCTCCCTAAATTGTTCTGCCTTGATTTATAATTGTTCTCCTCAATCCTGCAAAACCTCCTTTACCTCTTCATCAGAATATTTGTTAAGGACAGTAGATCTTATATTTTAGAATATTAGAATGCTTCTCCCCATCCCAAGCTATCAGAATATCAGATACCATCTTATTGGATTCTCTCCCCCATCTCCCCATGGCTTCCTCCCTCACCCCTGTCCGGTGTCCCATTCCTGCTCTCAGCACCCTGATTCCCCTGCCTTCCCGCCTACTTCCTGTGTCTGGAACCCATGTATGGAATTATTGAAACCTTCAATTGTTGGTTTTTTGGAGACTATTGTCTCATTCAGTTTGGGACCAAAGATGGGTCCAGGTCCCAGTAAATTTCCCTTTTAAATAAATTATTAAAAACCTTCTTTTATTTTGCCTTTTTCCCCAGATTACATTTTTGGGAGGCTTCCCACCAAGATGTTAGAAAAATGAGAGCAGGATCAGAGAATAGAAGATTAGGTTCAGCCTTTCCCTCAGGGTGGTTTGAGGACCTGGGTTCTTTTGTTTAAGAAGGGGGAATTTTGTTCCAGAGCTCCTGGAAGAGTTTTTTTTATTTCTTTATTTATTTTATTTATTTATTTTTATTTAATAGCCTTTTATTTTAAGGTTATATGCATGTTAATTTTTAAAGTAACAGTTTTTTTTTTTTTTTTTTTTTATTTTAGTTTTTATTTAAGGGATATATAATGGGTAACTTTTACACATTTTAAATAATTGCCAAAACCTTGTTCCAATTTTTCTATTTTTTTTCTTTTTTTTTTTCCTACATTTATTTTTTTTTTAATTTTTATTTAATAGCCTTTTTAACAGGGATATATACATGGGTAACTTCTTAAGAAACAATTGCCAAACCTCTTGTTCCAATTTTTTTTTTTTTTTTTTTTTTTTTTTTTTTTTTTAATTTAGCCTTTTTATTTTCAGGATATATACATGGGTAACTTTCGGCATTAATAATTCCAAACCTTCTTTGTTCCACTTTTTCACCCTCTTACCCCCAACCCCTCCCCAAATGGAGGATACCCAGTAGATGTTAAATATATTAAAATATAAATTAGGATACACAAAAGATAACCTGACCCTAAAAGTTATTTTGTTGTAGAAAAGAATCAGACTTGAAATATTGTACAAATTAGCTTGTGAAGGAAATCAAAAATGCAGGTGCATAAATATAGGGATTAAATTAATGTAATGGTTTTGTCATCTCCCAGAGTTCTTTTTCTATAGTTAGTTCAGGTCTTATTACTGCTCCATTAGAAATGATTTGGGATCTCGTTGTTGAGGATGGCCCTGATCCAAGAACTGGTCATCATAAGTATTTTGGTTGAAGTATAAAATCTCCTTGGTCCTGCCTTAATTTTCTCAGCATCAGTTCATGTAAGTCTCTCCAGGCCTTTCTGAAATTATCCTGTTTTGGCTTTCCCTTACAGAACAATAATTTCCATAATTTTCTATATACCTACTAATTAACCATTCTCCAACTGTTGGACATCCATTAGTTTCCAGTTTTAGCCACTACAAAAAGGGCTGCCAACAAAACATTCGGCACACATACAGGTCCCTTTTCCTTTTATAATCTCTTTTTGGGATATAACCCAGTAGTAACACTGTTGGTTAAAGGGTATGCACAGCTTGATAACTTTTGAAAGCATAGTTCCAAATTATTCTCCAAAATGGTTGGATTTGTCTACAACCCACCAACAATGCATCAATGTCCCAGTTTTTCCTGCATCCTCCAACAATTATCATTATTTTTCCCGTCATCTTAGGCAATCTAAGGTGTGTAGTGGTTCTTAGAGTTGTCTTAATTTTGCATTTCTCTGATTAATAATGACTTGGAGCATCTTTTTCATTGACTAGAAATTGTTTCAATTTCTTCCATGATAGAAGTTTCTTAGCCACAATTGTGCCTGATGGTGGACAATAATTTGGCCCAAGGAAGAACGGGTCTGAAACACCTGCAGGGTGGTTTTTCTGTCTGGTCTGATTACTAGAAACTTGCCCCAGGTTGGGCTGGATGAGCCATATAATTTCTGGGGAATGCCAATAATGTTTTCCCTATCTGATTCTGGAGTACCTTTTAAAACCTCTGGTTTTGAGTACCTTTTGATACCCTGGTTCTGGAAATTTTTGTACTTTCTGGTTTTGAAATTTTTGTTATTCTCTTCGGTATAACTTTTTATACTATCTGGTTAAGGAAAATATCTTTTTGGTACAATATGGTTTTTAATTCTAGTCATTCTTGTGAAGATAGAGAAATGCAAAAAACTGGAGCTTGGAAAAAGTTCCATTTGGATTCTTTGGGAGGGGAACACCGGAGCCCAACTTCCCCAGAGCTAGTCTAAGATTTCGAGATGTTCCAGGTTTCTGTGATAAATGTTTTTAATGTTATAACTGTAATTCTATGTCTGTGTTTCTGGTGATTTGTTTTTGTTGTCCTGTTGGTTAAGAGCTCTCAAATTTTAAGAACAATGATTAAAAAAATTTGGGAATTGGTTGTTTAATGTTGAAATTGTAGTTTTGGATGTTAAACTTTTAACTCGTTGACTAATTGGTAAGTATTTTAAAACTGACAATTCCAAGTTTTTCCTTGAAGTAATTTAAAATTAAGGCTTGTCCTGGGTTGGGCTGATAAGGCCTGGAGAAAAAGGAGTTTATGGTAATTGCTTTGAACTCTGGCTTGAGAAAACATTTGGATTAGGGGAATTTTTGGATGATTCTAAATTTGGGTAATTTTCCTATTGTTTTGCATGCCAGATTTGTTCTGGAGTATTCTTTTGGGCAGTTTTTAAAATTGTGGGAAATAATTTTACTGTTGTTTATGCACACTAGATTTATTATCTTTGAAAATATTGTTAAAGAAGTTCTTTAACTTGCCTGAAAGGAGTCAACATTCTCATTAGGTAAAAGGAAGGCCTGATTTTCTAAAGGCTTAACTTCAAAAGTTGGAGCTTTTAGGAGTAGTCCATTGGGAATAATGGCCAATGGGGAAAAGGGAGAAAAAATAAAAAATATGCTGTTTAGGTGAAATTCAATTATTTGAAAATGATAGGAAAAGCAATTTTATTATTGGAAATTTAAAGTTGTATTTGGATTGGATTTTGGGTTAAAATATAGGTTATTAAAACAAAATGCCAGTAGATTACCTTGGGACTTTGTGTTTTATCTCCCTAAATTTTAGATGGTTGGTTCTTTCTTAGAAGTATTTAAAATTTAGAAACTAAGAGTTATGCCTCAAAAATTGTCAGCTCTATTGGGTGTTTTATGAAATTTGGTTCAAATTTATTTATGAATCTAGAAGTTTAAAGTTTTAAAAAATGAATTAAAGACAAAGGACAAGAGAGATTGATTTGGAAAAGAATTAATAGTTTTTAAATGAAGATTTAGTTGAAGGGGTTATTGATTTGGGAGGTTTAAAAGGTTTAAAACCCGAGAATTTAAGCAAGTTAAGGTGTTATTAGAATTTGCAAGGTGCTAAGTCACCTGAATTGATAGAGACAATGCTTATGGTACTTAGTTATACCTTTAGAGTTCACACCTTTTAAGAGAGTTCAACCATTAGAGTTCAATCTTTTAGAGAGCATATATGCTTAGGAGCCCCAACTAGGATTGACTTTGAGAACGCCAAGTCAGAAACCCAAACCAACTGTCTCTTTGGAGGCAGAGTCTCAGATTCATTCCATTTTCCTTTGTGCTGGTTGGAGGTTTTGGATTCAGGGGGACCCAGGAGGCTGAAACTGGAAGAGACAAAGGACTGGCGGCAGGAACCGAGGAGAGAGAGGTAGGTTCAAAAAAAGCTAACCAGGTTATTTTGAAAGAAGACAACAAAGGATCTGAACTTTTAGCCCTGGCTGCATTTGGGATTTTCGAGAACTGAAAAGGAAGGTTGCCTAGGTTCCCCAAGGCCTTGCCCTAGAAAACAATAAACATTTTAGAGAAGAACATTACAAGTAGGCATTGGGAGGAAAGAGACAGAGATGAGACAGAAAGAGATGGTGTGAGAGAAGGAAAAAGAGAGTGAAAAATTGCTTTCTAGAAATTGGGAACCAAAACACACACACCCCTATGAATTTGCCATTTGCCATGGGAAAGGAGATACCCCATGAGGTTTGGGGCCTTTCCCTTATTGGCAGATTGGATCCTGGGGAAATGGCACCCTAAAAGGTTAGTTATGGGAAGATGGGGCCGGAGGATGGTGGGAAGGGCGAAGGGCAACCATCTGGAAACGGACAATCTAATCCCCCCTCCATTAAGATGGTGGGTTTTTTTAAAAAAACAAACTGCAGGTCCTTGCTAGTTCAAATATTAATTGCTTCTATTGTTTAATTGACATTTTAAAGAATCTTTCAGATTCTTTTATGTAAAATTATATTCTTGGGATGTTTTAATTGATTGTATCCTGAGGTTATGCCCATCAAAAGGGCTTCTGAAAATAATTGTTTTCCCTTGTCTTTTTGAAAATGTTTCTGTTAACTATGAAAGATTAACTCATGAACTTATGGAAACAAATTTATTACTATTATCAGTATGAGATAATGGTATTTCTAAAAGTTTAATAGTTTTAAGAACCTCTTTGATTCTTTTATGTTGTATTAGGGCATTCTATATAGGATATTCTATCTAAGTTTTAATTGATTGTAAAAGGGCCTTTGAGGTTTTAAAGAGCCTTTTTGGGTAATATTTTGTCCCTTTGAAAAATGTTTTCTTAGGAAATAAGGAAGGGAATATTTGCCGATTATTGGGTATTTTAAAGCAAAATGGTTTTTAAATGTATAATGTTCTATTTAGAATTTACTTAGAAGGAAAGTGAAACTTATTGGAGAAAATTTCCTTTGGTGTTATAAAAAAAAGTTATGGTAAATATCTGCTTAATTTCTGAAACTTTTTAAATGGGATTTTTAATTGGAAGTAAAAATTTCTTGGGCTTATTCTTTAATGCTATTTGGGAGTTTTTGGCTCCACCATCTAACAGTTATGGGTAAAAAGGAGTAAAATGAATTAAATTCCATTTTTTATCCTGTCTTGCTGAAAAGTTGAGTATTAACTGCTTTAGGGAAGGGTGGGTTTAAATTATGTTGTAACCTTGCTGTTTCCAAACCTGATTATATGGAATCATTAATCCCAAATTACTTTTAAAAAGTTTTTGACTGATCAACTATTAGTCCTTTGATATTTGGTTTTTATTTTTAATTTTTTAACTGATGAAAGGAAAAAGCCTAATTGCCGTTTTATGTATTGATACTGTACCTGATAAACCAAAACGTTTGCCTGTGCTGTAAGAAAAAACCTTATTAAGCTTGGGCCAATTCATTACTGGCCTTTCACATTTTGTTTCAGTCTGTTCTAGCCTTTTTATTTGTTAGATTTGTGTTTTTGCCTAGATTTTGGTCAAAAAAGGTACTGACTTGTTTCTGGGACCTGATTAGCTTTGATTGCCAGCAACCACAGGTCACACCATTGACCTCCTAATTTGAGAGTCTTCCGCTTCCCCGCCTGAAGAGGTTTTGAATGAAGCTTCATCCCTTCCCCTGATGGACTGAAATATGGGGAATTTAGGAACCCTGATTGGATCATCCATTGTGTTTAAAATTTGGGATGGATTTGTTAAAACTATGTAACTAATTGCATGTTTGAGGGATTTTTAGGAAACTTAACTTACCTGGGCCTGTTAATATATAGGAGTTTGGATTCACTTTTTAGATTTATATATGGTTTTCTGATAATTCCTTTCCAAGAATAAAGGGAGGGAAGAAACTTTGGTTGGAAAGTGGTTAGGAAACTGGGAAAACTTTGATGTATTTTTCTTAGGATTTCTGCTCTGCTCCATCTCAAATAATTCAGGAGTTGGAAAATTATTTAAACAATCCTTTTTGTTTTTTACCCTTTTACAATTTATTGACTATGGTTTGCTGGTTTTTTTAACCTTTGGAAACCCTTTATTCTTTTGGAATTGGCTCCTAAGACCAGTTTTTTGGATTATTATTTAGAAACAAACCAAAAATTGAAGCTATCCTACTGGCAGTCTCTGATCCGTTTTTCCACTCCCAACCCAACCCTTCATTAATATTTCAGCATACTTACAAGGATCTTTGATTTTGAATTGGTCTAATAGTTTGGGGTTACCTGCCTTGGGTGTAATTGTATAATCTGCTCAGAAATCTGGACCAGTAGCAGCTCCTGTTTTATCGAGAGGGAGAGGTAGAACTACTCCAGGCCCCACTTTTCCCCTTTGGGAGTCCCTACACACTTGGGGGTACCCCTAGATGGGCAGTGGACTGTCCTTTGAGAATTGCTACCCCTTATTTGGGCAGAGGCTGAGGTTTAAAACCAACCACAGTGAAGGTCCATCTCAAAACTGGATTCCCTCTTTGAGGTCACTGCAGAGGACCTGGCCAATCTGCAAAAGGAGGCCTGTAAGGTTCCCAAAATGAGAATGTTGTTTGGATGTTAAAATTCTGGAGTTTCCGGGGAAGAGACTAGTCCTCCATAAATTCCTTGCATTTTTCTAGTTTTTAGTTTGGTTTATTTGTTTTTATATAAGATTGGTCAAAATTGGGGCAAGACCTTCTTAGAGGAAGGTTTACTGATTTGGAAATTCAGAAGAGAGATTGTGTGTGTAATTTGTGCCACTTTTGCTTTTTGTCCTGACTCAATTTCCCTTTGGTAACTTGACCCGGTCCTGCATCTTTCCCCTAATTGTTCGACTCCAACCACCCCTCTCTCCTAATCATTGATTGATCCATATAAGGAGAAAGACCTTTCATCTTGGCATCACAGAATGTGGGTACCTCTCCCCACACTGTTCCCCACTACGATGTCTCCCATGCCTCCCCCTGCGGCCAGATTGCCGATATTTCTCTCAGCATCTAATTCCTGGCCCCTGTTTCTCCCCTGAGTTCAATTTAAGTTATATTCGTATCTTATCTATGTATAGATATAATGTAATATATATGTATGTGTGTGTGTATATATATATATATATATATATTATATATGTCTTGGAGAACTCACATTATTACCATAGATCCATTTGGTCCCAGTAAACCTCTCCCTTTTAAATAAATTATGAAATACTCTCTAATTTCTATCTTGCCTCAGGTTCTCCAGAATTACAATCAATCTGAGAGATATAGATGGCCCAGAACCATCTGGAGTTTTCATTTTAGAAGCACATGTCACCATCTCCATAACTTTGGTGAGAGAGGATATGGTCACTCTGATTTTGACCTTAGTAAAATTTTGCCTTGAATCTTGGGGGGTGTATGAGTGAATTATGGGGTCACACTGAGCTTCATTACCAGTCAGCCCTGCTCTCTAACTTCACACCTTAAGTTTATTGCATGCTTTTCCCTGGAGATAAAAAGAATTAATATATTAGGCATTGAACCTTTCTCAACCAAAAAATATTCATAGCAGCAATTTGATGAAATAGCAAAGGACTGAAAATAAAGAGATGCCCATTGATTGGGAATGATGAAAATTAATTGGAGGCACAGTAATTAAAGGAAAATTTTTTTGTGGGAAACTATGAATAGAAAGAATACAAAGAAGCCTGGTGGATCTAAAGAAATAGAAAAGAATGCAATTTAAGGCAAGAAGTCAATATACACAATGGTTACAACAATTGAATAGAAAAGGATAAGTACCAAAAAATCCTCAAACTCATGTTGCAAAATCACAAAGGACAAGCAGGAACCAAAGAAGAGAGAGAAGAAGACAATCCCTTTCCCACCCTTTTTATGGAGGTAGAATTTCTATTGGTAGTATCACAGGTATTTTCGGGCTTTTAGAACATTTTACCGTTTATTTCCATTTTTTTCTTGCTTTTGTCTTTAATCAAATTGTTTTGAGATGACTTCCTTCCAGAGGGAGAAAGAAAAGTATGCTGGAGGAAATAAGGCCCTTTTGATTAAATTTTTCTTTATTTTCCCTAAAAGATAAATCTTGAGGGAAAATGAATTGGCCTAAGGTCACTTAAAATCAAGGAAGAGGCCACATTATGCCGATTAGTGGAATGGACCAGGGATAAGGTCTCCCAGGTTCCCTGGAGAACTGAGGCCGTAGTTTCCTCCCTTTTAGATAACTGCACAGTCCTTGGCCATTCTACCCAAAAGGAGCAAAAGAGGTTTCATGGGCTTGGGCCCTCACTGGACTATTTTTTCCCCCATGGAAGAAGGCACCAAATTCAGCTGGACGTTAGGGAATTATTGCCTTTTAAGCCTCTTTTTGGTCTTGGACTCCTCCCGCTGTCTCCTGTGCTGGTCTGCGGGGAGGGGAATCCAGTTCCCCTGTGCAAAACACTTGGATT
The DNA here is from genome assembly GCF_902635505.1 of Sarcophilus harrisii. Taxonomy (NCBI): domain Eukaryota; kingdom Metazoa; phylum Chordata; class Mammalia; order Dasyuromorphia; family Dasyuridae; genus Sarcophilus; species Sarcophilus harrisii. The sequence goes on along the minus strand of NW_022290896.1, from coordinate 22,174 downwards.
GATTTGAGACCTTAGCCCATAAGCGCAAGGTTTGGAGCTGTTTGGTAACCACCCACCATCAAACCCACCCACCCCCACCCCCAGCCCCAGGAGTTCCTGCAAGCCCCCTGGTCCATTTCCACTACCGCCTTGTCTTTCCAGCTAACCCTCCACTTCCCAACCCAAGCCATGAGTAGGGATTTCAACCTGGATCAAATAAATTTCATAAACCATGGGCATGGGATGAATGGGCAACACATAGGAGATGGTCAGAACACTTTATTGGAGCCCAGAGTTGAGCAGGTGCCCTGATGGGTACCCAGGCGGGAGGCAGTCCGAGTTTGACATTGCTTTCCCCCACTTCATTCACCTCCCGCTAAGGGGCGGCGGTGGGGGGCGGTGGTGGCCCGGGCCGCTGGGGTGGCTGGGCCGCAGGAGGCGGGCAGGAACGGGGCTGGGCAGCTGCGGCTGCAGCTGCTTGGGTTGGCAACCCGGCTTTGGGGTTGTGGCAGTCGGCCCGATGCGGACGAATCTGAGGGGATCCTTTCGGCACTTTTTGAGGGAAACAGCACTTTTTTCTTATTATCGCACGTAGTATGCTCCTTCTCCTTGTCTTGGCAGCCAGCCCGACAGCGCCCCGTGTTATTGGAAGATTTTTTTTTCTCCCCAACCACCTGCCCAGGGAAAGAAGAGAGCACAAAGTGAACGGGGGAGCCTCGGAATGGGGAGGAATGGAGCCGCCCTCAGAGGGGTGGAAGGAGGGAGGGAGAGCCTGGGGGTTCTGGGCGCTGAATCCCAAACACCAGGTTTGAGGGTTTCCAGGACAAGGAGCGCGCAGCTGGAGAAGATGGCAGATCTGACTGGGAAGACGGTGAAAGAGAAAAGCAGTGTAATGAGAGAAGCTTGTGTTTCCGAGGAAAGGGAGCACCTCCCAACCTTTCAGACTTTCTCCTTCAGCAGGAGCATCACTCAGAACTCCTAAGTCTCCTCACTCCCCCGAGAAGCCCCAGAGCAGGGTGGAGGATGGAGAGGAAGATCTTGAGCTCTCAACACCACTTTATGCCCTTGTCCCTAGGAAATTCAAAGCAAACTTTTTAACATCTGCCCACTCCTTAGGTTCAAGAAAAAGTACCAGAAGTCAATGTTCAGGCCGTGCTTGGGGCCCTTGATTTTTTTTTGGCAAAAAGTGGTTAAGATTTCTTCCGTGTCTATTTTTGGATGAAGGAATGGAAGCAAAAGGGTTAAACTTACCCAAGTCACAGGCCAGTGAGTGTTCTCAGGTTGGAGGAACTCAGGTGTTTACCTCACCCCGGTTCACCTTCCTTTGGGCCCATTCCCAGAGGATTCCTTTTGACGTTTCTAGAATCGGGATTCGGGGGGAGGGGGTAATGGAAGAAGACAAAGGGAAGGATTGTTTAATTGAATTTTGTTTAGGTGGTACAGTGAAGAAAGACCTGGATTGAAGAGTCAGATAGCTAGAGCCAAATCCCAAATCTTTTCATTCACTGCCTCAGACTGGAGGAAATATACTTAAGCACTTTCCATAAACATAAAATGCCGTGGGGAGGAGGGAGTGTTGAAAAGAAAATTTAGAAAACTAACCTTTCTTGGATGGAAGGAAGGCAGCAAGGATGGGAAATAGAAGGCTGACACTGGCCTTAGAAGACATGGGTTCTCACTACCTATGTGACTTTGGGCAAATTAACATATTTCTTGAACTCCTTTGCTCATCTGTAGGAAAGTGGGAGGTTGGACTAGATGGCCCTGAAGTTTCCTTCCTTTCTAAATTGATTCTGTGTTGTGTAATTCCTCCAATTCTTCAATTAGGAAAATTGAGGGAAAGAACAGTGTCTTGGAAGATGAGCCTCTGACCGGCCACAAGAATATCCTCCCTTTTATCACTCCCAGCTCTGGCTCTCCTAGGAATACATGCAGGATTTTCAATTCAAGCCAAGATAGCTTTGAGTTAAACGCTTCCCACAGCAAAGACTTTTCTGCATAAAGGTCTGAGAATTAATAGATACCTTACCTCCTATAGTGACAATGACAGAACTCCTTCTGCTCAGGTGCTTGCCCTTTTTCTGCCTTCATTCTCCTTGAAATTATTATTGTTTTTTTTAAATAATGTTTTATAGTCTTCATTTTTAAAATTCCTTAATATCTCCCTTACCTCTCAGCCATTTAGTGATCACTTAGTGACCTAGGAGACTTCTTCCCTGGCCCTTTTGTTGGTTACCTTCCTCCTGTCTCCCAAAAATGTGGATATGTATTTTTAAAATAGTACTTTTTTTTTCCAATTACATCTGAAGACCATCTTTAACATTCAATTTTTAAAGTTTTGAGTTCCAAAGTTTTCTTTCAACCTGTTCCCTTCCTAAGATGGTAAAAATTTTGATATAGATTATATGTAAATAGTCATGTTTGAAAGGCTTCATTTCTTCATTTTAATTCACTCATCACATTTCTTTCATCTTTTATGAGAATAACCCCTCAAAGAATCTCCTTTCCCAGCCCCTTCCAAGCCCATTACATAGATCATTTCTAGCTGGATGGGAATACCAGTTCTTCAGATTCAACAATTTGCAAACAAATCCTTCATCTTCCCTGAAAATTATTTGACCCTTCCTGACTTCCCCCAGATATGACAATGGACCACCATCCACCCAGTGATTCAGGCTCAAAAATTTGGAATCATTCTCATTGTCCCTCCTTTTTTCCATGCACTCCTTTCCCATCAGCTTTGTTCCTTTTCTAACCCCAAAGTTCTTAAGTACTGTCCAATGTAGATTAGCCCCGTTCTGTTTCAGAATCTTGGAGTTTTTGGATCCTTCAGTTGGAAAAAAAGTCTAAGAAAAAACATAACCATTATTGTTAAAAGACCGAAGGGAATTGGAGATGAATTACTTGTTCATTACACCCCGAACACTAAGATCAAAGAAATTTTCACAAAGTATTCTTAGGAAGAGAAAAAAAAAAAAACTGTTCTGTTTTGTACATTGAAGAGTTATCTTAGAGCCCATTGTGGTGCGGGCTAAAAAAATCTATCTCGTTAATGAAGGTTTGTTTTTAATTCCCAAATTAGGATATGTGAAGCTGAATTCTAGTCATTATAGAAAAAACTGAACTTTAAGTGACCTTTAGAAAGACCGCCCGGGCCCGTCATTTAACTGATTGAAACCTGAGGACATACCCAAGGTTAAAAGGTAATAAAGTCAACTTTCTGAACCTGAACCCATAGTTCTAGCTCCAAACCATAGTTCTTTTCCCACCACCACACCCTCCATTCCTGGAAATATTTTTCAAAGCTCCAAGTTCTCAAAGAAAGTGGGGTTTAACAGCCTTCTGAGTAACCTTCTAAGAGGATTCCTTACAGGTGGGATTTCAGTGCCCTTGATGGCCCTGGTTTCATTCCATAGTCCCACCCAAATCATGAAAGCACCTGCAACCTCTAGTCTAGTATGTCCCGGTCCCAGCTCTCTTCCCCTCAACATAGTTCCAGGTTACCTTTGGGTTCTCTGTTGGGAGAAATGAGACAATGGCAAAGGGGCAAGGGAGAAGGGAGCTTCATGGTTGATGTCCCTTGGAGAGGAAACAGGGCTAATGGAAAATTGAGAGACTGCCGTACTGGAGTTGAGTTGCAGAATTTTACCCTCCCAGTGGGGTGGGGCCAGGAGTGTTGGAACCAAAAGAATTTGTGTTCCCAGTGTCATTCCATTAGGTCAGACTTGTCCATTGACCAACGACCATTGGGTGCCTCTTTGGGTTCTAATTTCCATCTGTGGCTCTGCAGGGAGATATAAAACCACACCCAAAGTGTAAATCATAGAAACAGATTTTTGAGTTAGAGGGACTTTTGGCAACCATTCTTTATAGGTGAATAAATTAAGCTGGAGAGAAGGAGGTTGATTTAGACCAGTTCTTATTAGCAAGGCCTTATTTTTTACCACAATTCTGATTCTTTTCAATCTAAAAACCAATGTTCTTGCCAATTAAGTTGAACTACCTGTCTCCCTTTGTCCAAGTCCTCATCAAAGGGAAAATATGTATATTCATTTACTCTCTCCTATAAATATTCCAATCGAATATGGTTTTCAATTACTTTGAACTGAGGTTTCATCAAACATTGAAAAGACACAGAATTTCAACAAAGAAACATAAGAACCAACCCTTCTGCCCTGGCAAAACCAAAACAAAACCTAAGATTAATTCCATGCTGATAAACCGGGGTTCCATTGAATTTCTTTTTAAAATTTGAGAACCGAAGGTTGTAAGTTTTTTTCATCCTTCTGTCCAAAACTGCCTTTGGGGAAATCACCCAGAGTTTAAAAGGGGAGGGAGATAAGAGGTAGGGGGAGAGGGAAAAGGAGAGGGAACAAGAGACAGTGAGAAAACGAGATAGGGAGAAGGAGAGGAAAGAAGAGGGACAGGGAGAGGGACAAGGAAATGGTTTGGAAAGGAAAAGGAGACAGAGGAGAAGGAAAAGGGAGGGAAAGGACAGGGGACAGGGAAAGGAGGAAGAGGGGAGAAAAGGGAGGAGGGAAAGGAGGCAAGAGAAGGAAGGGGAGAGAAGGAAAAGAAGGGGAAGGAAGGAAAGGGAAAGGGGAAAAGGACAGAAAAGGAGGAAGGAGGTGGGAAACAAGGGAGAAAAAAGTTTGAAAAGAATAAAAACCTAACCTAGCAGAAATCGGGTTCTTTCTCCCTATTTGGAATTTGAAAGGAACCAAGTCCTTTCTGGGCCCCTTCCCCCATAATAAAATAAAAGGAATTTAAAAATCCAAGGAGAATCTAAACTATGACCCTTTAAAGCTTCTAAGAAGGAGAAATAAATAAAAACCTTGGGGAATTCAAAAATTTGGGAACCCCTTTCCCAAAAAATAAGATAAATCCAAAGGGAATTAAATTAAGAAATCCCTAAAGGATTAAGAAGAAAGAAAATTAAAACTTGGGAAAAGAAAGGGTGGAGGCCCAGGGAAGAAAGGAAGAAATGGGAAGGAGCCCTTAAAGGGAATGTAAAGGAAATCTAAAGGATTTAATTGAAGAAAGAACTTTCCTTAGGAAAGACAAATTCCACGGAAACCCAAAATAAACTGAAGGAGCCTCATATTCTTGGTATTTTGGGAGTTCCCCCTTTCTTGATTTCCTTTAAATTTAAAGGAATTTTCAAACTAAACTCCCAAGATGGCTTTTTGGGGTGAAATAATTGAAAAACCCTTTCCCCATTAAAAGCCAATTACCGTGTACCCTTTTTTATGTTCCAAATCCTTCAAAATTTTCTATTTCCTTTTGATGGAAAAAAATGTTGAAGTAATATATTAAGATTGGTCATTTAATAAAAGGGTAAAAATCCTTTAAAACAAAGTAATTGGGGACATTAAAGGAAGTCCTTTTCCTGTTTTAATTTGCAAAAACCAAAGATTGGGAAATCATCCAATCCAATCCTTTTCCTTAAAATTTATGGTTAATGATAATAAATGTTTTTTTTTTAATTTTTATTAAATTCTTAAATTAAAACAAGTAATTAAAACCTTTATTTTAAAGTCCCAAAAGGTTCCCTTTTTTATCTGCCCAAAATGGGGTTACCTTAAAACCCAAAAAAGTTTCCCCAAATTTTTCCTCCTTGGTCCAAAGTTTTTTCTTCCAACTTTTAATTCCCCACCCAGGGCTTTAAAACCCTTTTTTTAATCTTTCCCGGCCTTCCTGAAAATTTCTTTATTGTCCCAATGTTTGGTTCCACCGAAAAATTTCAAGGGGAAAAAAATTACCCCAATTTCTCTCCTTCCCCCTGGGTCCAAAAGGTTATTTTCTTACTTTGAAATTTTCCCGGGCCAAGGTTCCTTTTGATATTAATTGTTAATTCCTTTAACAGGGAAAAAAGTTTAAGGGAAAACTTTGCGTATTTCTATGTTCATTTCAACCCTACCTTTTGAAAAAATTTCAAGGGAAAATTATAGTTTATAAAGTTAAACTAAAAAAAACCTGAAAATTTAGAAAGTTCCAAAATTTGTTGGAAGATTTTGAAACAACGAAATAATTTTTAAGGAAAAAATATGAATTAAATGTTAAATCTCTGGAAAAAAGGAAGTGGGCTTTAATTAAAAGTTTAAGGGGAAAAAATTTTGAATATCCTTCTGGTATTTAAACCCTTTGATTTTAAGGTTTGCAAGAAGATTAAAGTGATTTTAAGGAAAAGGAAAGGATTTTATAGAAATTTTGGAATTTAAACCCTTTAAGGAAATAAAATTTGGAAAACTAAAATATATTTGTTGAAAGTTTTCCAAAACCCCTTTGTTGAAGGAATTTTGAAAGGAAAATATTTTAAGAAAGGAAAGAAAATAGAGTTTGAAATCCGGTTAAATTCTCTGCCGTGGAAACTAACTAAAAAGGGTTTGTGTTAATTTTCAATTCTAATTTTTTATTCCTTGAGGGAAAATTAAAGAAATTTGAATTGAAAAATTTTGAGGGTAAATCCAGATTGTTTGGAAATTAATTCCTTTGGATAGAAAATAATGTTGGATTTTGGGAAAAAAATTGTATTTTTATGGAATAATTTTACTTTAAAATTTTAGGTAAATAAATTTAATTTGGAAAATATCAAAACCTTATAAATAAAATTGAAAGTTCTTTAACCTAAATTTTCTTTGGAATTAAGGCCCCTTGGGTAAAAATGGGTATTTTATGTAAAAGGACTCGAAATTGGCATCTTATTGAATTAAATTTCTTGACCTCAGGAACTTTTAAACTTTAACCTTAAAAGGTCAATAAACCTGTTTGTTTATTTTCAACTTTCAAAAAAATTTCTTATTCTGTATTTTGGGAAAACCAATAAAAAGTTGTTAAACTTGAAAAGAATAAAAATTTTAAGGGTGGAATAATGGAATTGTTAAAATTAAATTTTGATGAAAATAATTCTATTTAAAGTAAAATAAAAATTTAATTAATTTATTTTTTAAAAAAGCAAAATTATTTTTTAAATTTAGGAAAAATTCAAAGGACCTAATAAATTTTTGGAAAGTTTTTGGGGATTAAAGCCCAGATTTTAAAGTTTCCTTTGGATTAAAGGCCTTCCTTTTATATTGGCAAAACTGTATGATGTTTTTGGCCTGGTTAAAATTGGAAAACATCTTTATAATTCAAATTTGGCCTTTCAAGCCTTAAAGGTGTACGAAAAAGGTAACTTTAAGTTTTCTTGATTTAACTGGAAAATAAGCAGGAGAAAAAATCCAACAAACCCACTCTTTAGTATCCTTTCCAAGAAACCAAAAGGGGTTTCCCACAAAGAAGTTTAATGGGACTTTGAAAAGAAAATTAAAAAAATTTTATTTAATTTCCAAGTGATTGGAATTGTTAAATTTTGTTTTATTTTGATGAAAAGGTTAGATTCCTAATAAGTTTAAAATAAAAGAAAGGCCTTTAATTTTTCTTTTGGTTTTTAATTTTTTTGTTGGAAATTTTGGAAAATTTTCTTCGTTCCTGGGAAATTTGAATGTTTTGAATTATTGTTTTGGAGCCAAGTTTAAATAACCCGATTTAAAATTTGTTTTGGCTTAGAGCCCTGGCCAATTCCTTTTAAAAATTTATCGTCAGCCCCTTGGCTTACATTCCTTTAAAAATTTTTTTTGGCTGAAGGAATGTTTCCATTTTGGGTAATTTTGAATGGATATTTGGCTTTTAAGTTTCCATGGAAGGGGGCCTTTGGATAAAGAAAACTTAAAATTTCCTTGATTTGTTTGGTTTCCCACCCTTTATGAAGAAAAGGCTTGGCTTAGAACCAATTTTTAAAATGCTTTAACTAGGTTTTTAGATTTTCCTAAAGAAATTTTCTTACAGACCAAATTAATGGGACATTTTGCCCCTAAGATTTAAATTAAAAGTTTTTGTTTTTTTAATTTCAAATTGAACTTGGCCTAAATGGTCCCCTTTAATTTCCTTTGTTTCAATTTAATAATTATTTTAAATTATTCCTTTTTGGGAAGTTTTCCCAATTATTTATTACTTATTAAAAAATAAAGTAATTTCTTTTTTGTCGGTAAATTTTTGGATATTGTATTGCCATTTGGTTCTTTTTTTCAAGGGTGTCTGGGAAAACGACGAAAATGATGACGGTTTAGAAAGGAAAGGCAAAAAATAAAAGGGGCCTGATTAATTTGGGCCTTTTATGGATGTTATTGAAAGGGCCAACACCAAAAATTTACATATGGGAGGTTCCTAAGCCTTTTAAAAAATTTACAAACAAAAAAGAAAGAGTTTCCTTGCTTTGGGTACCTTTTAATTGGTTTTTTCGCTTTTTTAAATTGTGTTTCATAATATTAAAGGTTTTGAAAACCAAACCTAAAAGGAAAATGTGGGAAACTTCCTTCATTTTTAACCTATTTTTTATAAAACCAGGTTTGTTTTGAGATTGTTTGTTTAAAACCAAATTTTGATTTATCCAGAACCTTTAAAACCAAAATTAATTGGGAAAGACCTTTTGTCCTACCTCAGGAGATCTGGCCGATTAATTAATTTTTCTTTAATTTTGTTTGCCACAAATTGGAAAACCCTTTTACCCTAAGGGAAAGGGAACCAACCTTTCTTCCTCCCCCACCCTTTAATTTTAACCTTATTTTAAATTAATTCTTTATTTAAATTTTTTCCAAAGAAATTATTCTGAATGGGTTGTAAAAATTAAAGGATTTCCTTTGCTTTTTGGCAAAGGAGTTTAAAAGATTTAATATTGGAATTTGGGGTAAGTTTAAAAAGAAAAGAAAAATTAAACTTGGGTCCTTCAAGAAAGGTAGCCCAGAAAGTAGAGGAAAAGAGTAGAGAAATTTAACAAAAAAAATTAAAAAACTGAACCATTAATTTATTTTAAAATTATTTTATGGAAATTTTTTTAAAAGGATTTAACACAAATTGCCCAAGGTTTGGAAACAATTCTTTTTCACAATTTAAAAAAAAAGAAAAAGTTCCTGCTTGGAAGTACATTTTTAAATTTTTTTTTTTAAGGTAAAGAATTTTAAATTAATTTTTAAATTAAACATTTAAAAAAAATTAAACTTTTATTTATAAAGATATAATTAATTTTGTTTGGGTAAAGTTCTGTTGTCATAAATATAAATATTTTTAAAATTATAGAGATAACGAGGAAATTTTTTTTAATGAGTTGTCAAAACCAAATTTCCAACCGAGAGTAATTAATTAAATAAAAACAATTTTGGGGTGAAAATCAAGGTTTTTTTTTTTTTTTTTTTTTTTTCCTTTTCAACCTAATTTCAATATTTCCAAGCCGATTCTTTGAAAGAATTTTCCATTAATAGATTTAATTAATTCTTTTTAACTTTTTTAACAGGAATTGGAAAAACCCATTCTCCTAGGTAAAGGGAAGGTTGGGGAAAGGGGGAAAAGGTTGGAACAAAAAGGTTTCAAAGCAAAATTCTTTCCCTCAAAATTTTTTAAATTTCTATTTTTTAAAAAAAAAAAAGTCCTCCCTTTTTAGTTAAGGAAACAGATTGGGGTTACAAATTTCAGGAAAACCCTCCCAAAGAATATTATTTTAAGGGTTTTGGATAAAATTAGACTCCAATTGACCCTTTTTTTTAGGAAATGGTTAATTAAAAGTTAATTATTAAAAAAGGGCTTAACTTTTATTGCCCTTTGTTAAAAAAGAAAAAAAAAAAAAAAACCTTCTGTTCCAAATTTTCCTTCCTTCCCCTTTTCTCTCTCCTAGATGGCAGGTGGTCCAATACATATTAAATATCTTAAAATATATCAACATTTATTTTTGTAATTTTGTGGATTCCAATTTTTTCTCCTCTCCTTATCTCACCCTCCCCAAGACAGCAAGCAATCTTTCCTTATTAGTCATGTTATGGGGAAAAAAATAAAAACAAAAGGGAAACCACAAGAAAAAAAAAGCAAACAAATGAGAAATCTGATTTATTGGGGACCCCTAATTAAATTCTACTCAGTATTACTGGTCCACTATGATAATATAGAGGAGCAATGATTGTTAGTAATTATTCATTTAGTAATATTTGAATGATTGATTAGATAAGAATAAGTAATTCATAGTTTGTGTAAGTTATATAGAAATACAGATTCTGATAGAAAGGCTTTTTGCTCATTATAAAAAAATTATATCAGACATAGGCCTACTTGCATAACTACAATACCATAAGAATGTTGACACAAAGTATCTCTATCCTGTTTTGCCCACCTTCCACGCTGATATAATGGAAAGCCCATAAGTTCTCCCCAAAATATTCTTGGGGTTGTGTTATCTCTCCTTGCCCAATTCAAGGGATGGCTCATCCATCTCATGATTTGTGGAATGTGCCATCGCTCCTTGCCCAAATCAAAGGGTAAATCATTTATCTTGTGACCATCTAGTCACCAGAAATATTTCCTGCACTACCCATCTTGCAACTTGTGACCCTGCTGATATTTATATTTTAGCCTATGAATTACATGGTAACCAAGGAAGTGTTCTTCTATTTTTAGAATACCTCTAACCCTATAAAAATAGGGCCCTGAGGGAAAGCAGCACCTCAGATCAAGAAGAAGATCTGGGGACTGCTTGGTTGGAGGGAGCCAGACTTCTCTAATATATTGTCTTTTTGCTCTGAAACCTGGCTCAGTTTTTCCTTTTGATCATCTAGGTTGATTTTTTCCCCACCCAAATAAAAAAAAGTGAAAATAGCATGCTTTGATCCACATTCAGTCTCCTTAATTCTCTCTCTGGATACTGATGGGATTTTTATCCCAAATCTCTTGGAATTGTCTTGGATCACTGTATTGCTGAGAAGAGTTAATTAAATCTATCATAGTTTATCATCACATAATCTTGATGTTACAATTTTTCCTGCTTCTGCTCACTTTACTCAACACCAATTCACATCAGTCTTTCTAGGCTTTCTAAAATCAGCTTGTTCATCATTTTTGTCACATCTTGTTCGGCCATTCCCAATTGATGGGCATCTACTCATTTTCTAAGTCTTTGTCACCAAAAAAAAAAAAAAAGCTGCTGCAAATATTTTTGCACATGTGGGCCTTTTCCTCTTTTATGATTTCTTGGTATACAGACCCAGGAATGGCACTGCTGAGTCAAAAGGTACACATAGTTTTATAGCTCTTTGAGAATAGTTCCAGATTGTTCTCCAGAATGCCTGGACCATTTCACAACTGTACTTTAGTGTCCCAGTTTTCCCACATCCTCTCCAATATTTATCAGTAATTTTTCCTTTCATCTTAGCCTATCTGAGAGATGTGAGTGGTAACTTCAGAATTTATTTAATTTGCATTTCTCTAATCAATAGTTATTTAGAGCACTTTTTCATATAATTATAGCTGACTTTAACTTCATCATCTGAAAATTATCTGTTCATAAGCTTTGACCATTTATCAATTGGGGATTGGCTTATATTCTTTTAAATTTGACAAAGTTCTTTATGTAATTTTTGAAATTATGTTCATCAGAAATACTGGCTGTAAAGACTTTTCCCCAGTTTTGTACTTCCTTTTAATCTTGTTTGTGGTGGTTCTGTTTGTGCAAAATCTTTTAATTTGATATAATCAAAGTTGTCCATTTAACCTTGCATAATGTGCTCTAGTTCTACTTTCGGTCATAAATGCCCCCTTCTTCAAAGATCTGACAGATAAATTATCCCTTGTTCTCCTAATTTGTTTATGATATTATTCTTTATGCAAATCACGTTTCCATTTTGACCTTATTTTAGGATGGGGTGTGAGATGTAGGTCTATACTGAGTTTTCTGACATATTATTTTCCAGTTTTCCCAGCAATTTTGTCAAATAGTGAGTTCTTCCAGAAGCTGGAGTTTGGGGGCTTATCAAATACTAGATTGCTATAGGCCTTGATTATTGCATCATGTGTATCTATGTTATTTCACTGATCCACCACTCTATTTCTTAGCCAGTACCAAATGATTTTGATGACTGCTCTGTGTGTGTGTGTGTGTGTGTATAAATAAATTAGTTTTAGGTTTGGTACTGCTAAGCCACCATCATTTGTATTTTATTCCTTCATATTCTTGACCTTTTGTTCTTCCAGATAAATTTGAGTTATAATTTTATCTAGTTTGTAAAAATAATTTTCAGCAGTTTGATTGATATTACACTAAACAAGTAGACCAATTTAGGCATAATTGTCATTTTTATTATATTAGCTCGGCCTAGCCATGAGCAACTGATCTTTTTCCAATTGTTTAGATCTGATTTTGTGTGAGAAGTGTTTTGTAATTGTGTTCATATAATTCTTGGGTTTGTTCTGTGTATACCTCTCTTTGTTTCTTGTAAACAATATATAGTGTGGAATTCTGGCTTTAATCTACTCTGTTATTTGCTTCCATCATAAGGGAGAGTTCATCCCATTCACATTCACAGTAATGATTACTAATTTTGTATTTCCCTCCATCCTATGTTCCCCATTTACATTTTTGTATCTCCTTTGGTGAGGGATGCAGGGAATCAAAGAAGAAGTTAGGCAGGAATGGGTGAGGTTCCATTCTCCAAGGGGAGGGTTGGGGAGAAGGAATTCGCTAGACCCAAAGGCTATGGTAAAAACCTTTATTGTTAAAGAAACACCAAGAGGGATTCTATTGGTGGGCATATCATTCTTAAGAAGGAAGGGGTCTCATGGAGAGTCGTTTTCTGAAAACCCATTTTATGCAGGAGTCTAAGAGAAGTCTCAATAAATGTAAATCTTGCCTGGAGTTGTGACTTCCAGCAAGCTATTTTACTCCAAGAGGATGTAAGATCATTTGGGTTTGCAGATCAAAGGAGACATTTTTTTTTGTGATTTTACATAATTTTACAGGGCTCACTCAGGTCATACAGAGCTTTACTCTCATCATCTTCCCCTCAAGCAATAAGCACAAATTCTTTTAGGAAAAGCGTCAAAGGTCTCAGATCTTCCATAGCTATTTCTTGCCAAAATAGCCTAAGAGCTGATCCTAATGGGGTTGTGCTGGGAGGAGAGAAACAAGATCTGAAAACAGCAGCTTCAGTCCAGTGGATATGGAGTTTGCCCATCAGTTGTCTCAGGATCCCCAGGTCGCTGGAAAAGTTGGAAGTTTGCAGCTGGAAGCCTAGAGGAAACAAATCTCAAGAGCAATCTGAAAATGCAGGGGCAAATATGAGCAAAAGGATAATAATCAGAAGAGGAGTTAGTATGGGGCCAGTAGGGACCATATCCAGGAATTCTACCCACAGGAGGACTGGGAGGGGTGAGAAACTGCTCATGGATGTCTTGCATCCAGGCAGCTCAATTTTCCTTGAGTTCTTAATGTACATGCAACAAGAGGTGTTGGGAGAGCACAGACACCTCCCCTAGAGGCAAGAAGATATTCTAAGGCTAGAGGATGACCCAGGACCATATTGGCCAAAGAGTCAAGAGATCCCTGGATCTCCCTCAGGGAATGAGCCCTTTCATTGGCAAGCTGGTGGATTGTGCCCTTAGTTGGAAAGAACACTTTCATGTTCTAAGTGCCCAACCCAGAGAATCAGCATCCTAGCCCTGTTCTTCAAGTAACAAAGAGCATTCTCCCCAAATCCTGGTTTTTTTCTCCTCAGACGCCTGGGGCTGCGTCTGGGGCACTGGCCGTTGTATACAGTGAAAGGGGTAATCAGGTAGCCCAGGGTGCAAGATCTGTAGTGTTTGAAAGGAGTTAGGCACTGGGTGGAGAGAATCAGTGGGCGGGGAAGGTCCCAGTCAGAGCCATTCCTCCAACAGGCCCCTTAGAGATACTGGAGAGGGATGGAGGACTTACTTTGCAGAGGAGCACAACCCTTCGGGCACAGATAGTACCTGAGGTCAGGTTCTGAAGCAGTCTCCTGGTTGCTCGGCTCCATGGATGAGTATAGTCGCAAAGCATTCTTTCAATCGGAATGGTAGTTTTCAGGAGGTTATGGAGGAGCTTCTAAGGAAGAAGCCATAGAAGCAGTGGGAAGGAGCTTGCCAGGTTAATCCCGGAATGGATTCCCACGGTTACTTTCTGGGAGGTGCATGATCATAAGTGCACCTGACCTGGGACCTACCTGTGCAGCTGGTCAAGTTGCCAAGGTGAAATTGCGGCAGCCCTGAGGGAGATCACACTGGCTTGCACCCCACAGTGTTGGTGGTACAGGTCACTGTCCCCACGTCAGGGATGTAAACCTGGCCATCATGGGAAACAGTGACATCTACTGTCTCTATAGTGTGGTGCTATGTAGATGCAAGATCCTTCCCAGCCAGGAGGCAGGGGACAGTCGGGTCAGAGGAGTTCCCCTGGGGTAGGCCAGTACAAAAGGGGAGATGTCGGAGGAGACGGTCACACGTGGGAATGGGATCTTCACAAAGAATGCATTCAGCCCCATTAGTGGGCACCCTGGGGAGGGATGGCTCACCCAGCAATCCTGCATACCCCATTCCCCACAGCGTCCCCTAGTCTGACCAGGAAGTTGTCAGGCCTGGGAGGGCCGCGAGTAAGACCAGAAAACTGAGAGAGAGCAGCAGGAGTGGAGTCCTCATGATGAGGAGGGAAGAAGATTATCACCTTTCCTGCTCCAGAGATTTCTCAGGATGCTTGTGGAAGAGAAACTTCAGGTCCCTCTCTGGGCTCACAGGAAAACACTGGGGTATCTGAAGGAGAACTAACAGAAGCAGCATTTTTAATTCTAGAGATACGAGTCCTTCCAGTTTAACTGCCCTTGAGTGGTCAGAATGACCCTGTACGGGCCTTTCCACTTTACACCCAAAGGGTGGGATCCCTGGGCTTCCAGGTTTTCAAATACACCATATCAGCTGGATTGACAGGGGATGGGATTTGGGTCTGAGCCTCAAGGGCCTAGGGAGGAGCTCATTTGTGTATTCAGAGAGACCCTTTGAAATGCACTGAGCTGAGTAGCAAACTGAGTGACTCCATTCTGCTAGCAACCCACTGGGATGTCAGAGTTTAAGAAAGGCCTTCCATGCAGAAGTTCCAAGGGCTCAGCTTAATCCTGGAGGGAGGGGGGCAATTCTGACTCTGAGGAGCCCCAATGGAAGATTCTTTATCCAATCCTCTCGAGTCTCCTGGCAGACTCTTAAGCGTGTGGTTCATTTTCTCCCCTTCCCAGAGGCTTGAGGAGGCCAGGCAGAGTGGAGATGATAAGAGATGGTAAGTGCCTTGGCTACCCTTGGGTTACCTGAGAAATGAAGGCAGGCCCATTATCACTTTGTAAAGAGCTGGGCAGCTTCTTTTGTAAGGGAGGAGTCTTCAAAGTCTTTGGCCTTTGTGGTCTGGGGCTGGTGGACTACCCAATAGGAGGCCTCTATCCCTGATGGTGGAGGATGGGTTCTGGTCGGAAGGGGTACTCAGGGTACCTGCAGGGATGGGGGCATTGGTGGCTATGGCACCTCCAGGTGCTAGAATGGTCAAAGCTCAGGCTGTGAGAGGTGTTATTTCTGTGGAGGAAGTCGTGTTGTTGGGTGTTGGTGATTCCCAGGAATCCTTGGGGAACCTGTCTGTGGGCACACAACACCTTTTCTTATTGGTGCATGTAGAATGGTCCGTCTCTGTACTCTGCACTGATTCTGACAGTGCCCGTGTTATTCCAGCATTTTTCTCAGTCCAACCACCTGCCCAGGAAGAGAGGAGAGCACAAAGTGAATGGGGAGCCTCAGAATGGGAGGAATAGAGCCTCTCTTGGTGGGGAATGGAGGTGGGAAGGAGAGCCTGGGGATACTGGGATGATGTAATCCCAAACACCAGGTTTCAGGATGGTCAGGACAAGGGTAGGTCGGGAGAGGATGGCAGATCTGGCAAGGAGAAAGGATGGTAAGAGAGGAATGCAGTGTGATGAGGAAGGCATGAGAGAATGAAGAGGGGACCCTGGAATTCTGAAAATCCTTGAAGGAGAAAAAATCTCCTTCAAATCTGCCTCATTGAGGGTCATTCCATCTGGAAACACAAACAGTTTCATTTTGTTATCTGGGTGAGGTCAGCTTAGTCCTGAAACCCATTAAATTCAATTCAAATTCTAGCCCTAGCTGAAACCCAGCAAGGAGCCAACCTGGGACTCCATTCATGATCCCCTTCAGCTTGTAGCCAAAGTCCCTTATTATAAAAGAGCCAAACTCTTCTTTGTAGAGGTTCCAAACGTGCAGCCCTATGCTTGACACACCAAGTGTCTCTGCCCACTTGAACACTGTTTCCAGTGCTTTCTTCTCTTTACGCTCATCTATTTCCTTAACTAGACTTTAACCTTACTTCCAATCTAGGTTTTCAGGTCTGTAAATTCCTTTACAGAGAACATGCTGTCAGAAGGGAGTTCCCAAAACTCCCTACCCTTGCACTGAATCCTGAGGAGTTGCTGGGGAGCCAAACCCTCTATTTGACTCCCCAAACCCCAAACCTGCCACTACACCTCATTTAACTCCCTGACCACCAGAAACCCCAATTTCATTTGGTACCCCAAATCTAAACCTCATCATGAAGAAGCTTGTGTTTCCAGGAAGGGAAGCACCTCCCAACTTTTCAGATTTTGTCCCTCAGCAGGAGTATCATTCAGAACCTCTAAGCCTCCTCTCTCCCCAAGAAGCCCCAGAGCAGGGAAGAAGGAGCAGAAGATCTTTAGCTCTCAACCCCACCTTACACTCTGGTCCCTAGGAAATGTAAAGCAAACTTTTAAACATCTGCCCAGTCCTTAGGTTCAGGAAATAGGTACCAGAAGATAGCTTTAGTCATTCAGCTGTGCTTCGTGCTCATTTCCAGATGAGGGAATGGAGGCAAACAGGGTTAAACTTACCCAGAGTCACAGTCCAGTGAGTGTTCTGAGGCTGGAGTTGAACTCAGGTGTTCCTGACTCTCTACCCCCTCCCTGTTCACCCCTTTCCCAGCTGTCCCATTCCCAGAGGCATTCCTTTGGACCCTAATTAGAGTCTAGATTCACAGTGGAGGGAAGAAGACAATAGGAAGGATCATCAACTGAGGCCTCTGCTCCAAATGCTGCAGTGAAGAAAGACCTGGACTGAGGAGTCAGAGGTTAGAGTCAAATCCCAGCTCTTTCATTCACTGTCTGTGACTGGAGAAAATATACTTTGCCAGTTTCCTCAAACATAAAATGTAGTAGAGAGGGGGAATGTTGAACAGAAAATTTCTTGAAAACTAAGCTTCTGTGATAGAAGGGAGGCAGCAAGGATGGGAGATAGAAGGCTGACTCTGGAGTTAGAAGACATGGGTTCTCAAACTGCCTCTGACACTACCTATGTGACCTTGGGAAAATTAATATATCTCTGAACCTCAGTTTCTCATTGGTAGGAAAGTGCAGGAGATTGGACTAGATGGCCTCTGAGGTCCCTTCCCTTTCCAAATCTGATTCTGTGCTCTGTAATTCCTCTAATTCTTCATTAGAAGCATGTGAGGGAAAGAATAGCATCTCTGGGAGATGAGCCTGTCACTCAGGCTGCAGAATATCCCTGTTCAGTCTATGATTCCCAGCTCTTGTTCTCTTAGGATTTTCAAGTATCTGCTCAGCCAAGACAGCTTGAGTTAAATCAGTTCCCATAGCAAAGACTTTTCTGCATAAATCGTACTGAGAATTAGAATATCTACTCCTATAGTCACCAATGACAGAACTCCTTCTACTCAGGTGCCATGTTCTCTGCCTTCATTCTCCTTGACAATTATAGTTTCTTTGATAATGTTCATTATAGCTAAGTGAAATGAGCAGAACCAGGAGATCATTATGTACTTCAACAACAATACTATATGATGATCAATTCTGATGGACATGGCTCTCTTCAACAAAGAGATGAACCAAATCAGTTCCAATAGAGCAGTAATGAATTGAACCAGCTACACTCAATGAAAGAAATCTGGGAGATGACTATGAACTGTGGTGTTTTTCTTCTTTTAAAATATAATAGTTCTTAATTAATAAAACTAAGAGTTGGTTCTATGAAAAGCCAATAAAATAGATAAGCCTTTGGTAAATCTGATTAGAAAAGGAGGGAGGAAAATGAAATTAGTAGTCTTAAAAATGAAAAGGAGAACTTTCCACCAATGAAGAGGAAATTAGAGAAATAATAAGGAGTTATTTTGCTCAACTTTATGCCAATAAATTTGATAACCTAAGTGAAATGGATGACTACTCCAAAAATATAGACTTCCCAGACTAACAGAGGAGGAAGTAAATTGCTTGAATAGTCCCATTTCAGAAAAAGAAATAGAACAGGCTATTAACTCCTAAGAAAAATCCCCAGGACCAGATGGATTTACATGTGAATTCTACCAAACATTTAAAGAACAATTGGCCCCAATGCTATATAAATTATTTGATAAAATAGGGAATGAAGGAGTCCTACCAAATTCCTTCTATGACACAGACATGGTACTGATACCTAAACCAGGTAGGTTGAAAACAGAGAAAGAAAATTATAGACCAATCTCCTAATGAATATTGATGCTAAAATCTTAAATAAGATATTAGCAAAAGACTACAGAAAATCATCTCCAGGATAATATGCTATGATCAAGTAGGATTTATACCAGGAATGCAGGTCTGGTTCAATATTAGGAAAACTATCAATATAATTGGCCATAATTGGCCATAGAAAATTATAGACAAATCTCCCTAATGAATATTGATGCTTATATCTTAAATAAAGCATTAGCAAAAGATTACAGAAAATCATGCCCATGCACTATGATTATATAGAATTTATGCCAGGAATGCAGGGCTGGTTCAATATTAGGAAAACTATTAGCATAATTGACTATATCAATAACCAAATTAACAAAACCATATGATCATATCAATAGATGCAGAAAAGCATTTGATAAAATCCAACATCCATTCCTATTAAAAACACTTGAGAGTATAGGAATAAATGGACTTTTCCTTAAAATAATCAGCAGCATCTATTTAAAACCATCAGTAAGCATCATATGTAATGGAGACAAACTGCAACCATTCCCAATAAGATCTGAGGAAACAAGGTTGCCCACTATCACCGTTACTATTTAATATTGTATTAGAAACGCTAGCTTTGGCAATAAGAGCTGAGAAAGAGATTAAAGGAATAAGAATAGGCAATGAGGAAACCAAATTATCACTCTTTGCCGATGACATGATGGTATACTTAGAGAACCCCAGAGATGCTACTAAATCCACTAATGTGGATTAGAAATAATCCACAACTTTAGCAAAGTTGCTGGTTATAAAATAAACCCACATAAGTCATCAGCATTCTTATATATCACTAACAAAATCCAACAGTCAGAGTTACAAAGAGAAATTCCATTTAAAGTAACTACTGATAATATAAAATATTTAGGAATCTATCTGCCAAGGAAAATCAGAAACTTGATGAGCAAAATTACAGACCACTTTTCACACAAATTAAGTCTGATCTAACCAATTGAAAAATATTAAATGCTCTTGGATAGGGCGAGCAAATATAATAAAGATGACAATATTACCTAAACTAATCTATTTATTTAGCGCTATACCAATCAGACTCCAAAAACTATTTTAATGACCTAGAAAAATAACAATAAAATTCATATGGAAAACAAAAGGTCAAGAATTTCAAGGAATTAATGAAAAAAATCAAATGAAGGTGGCTTAGCTGTACCAGATCTAAAATTATATTATAGAGCAGCAGTTACCAAAACTATTTGGTATTGGCTAAGGAATAGATTAGTTGATCAGTGGAATAGATTAGGTTCAAGGGATAAAACAGTCAACAAATATAGCAACCTAGTCTTTGACAAACCCAAAGATCCCAGCTTTTGGGATAAGAACTTACTGTTTGATAAAAATTGCTGGGAAAATTGGAAACTAATATGGCAGAAACTAGGCATTGATCCATACTTAACGCCGTACACCAAGATAAGGTCAAAATGGGTTCATGACCTAGGCATAAAGAATGAAATTATTAATAAATTAGAGGAACATAGGATAGTTTACCTCTCAGACCTGTGGAAGGGGAAGGTCTTTATGACCAAAGCAGAACTAGAGATCATTACTGATCACAAAATAGAAAATTTCGATTATACCAAACTGAAAAGTTTTTGTACAAACAAAACTAATACAGACAAGATTAGAAGGGAAGCAATAAACTGGGAAAATATTTTTACAGTCAAAGGTTCTGATAAAGGCCTCATTTCCAAAATATATAGAGAATTAACTCTAATTTATATAAATCAAGCCATTCTCCAATTGAAAAATGGTCAAAGGATATGAACAGACAATTCTCAGATGAAGAAATTGAAACTATTTCTAGTCATATGAAAAGATGCTCCAAGTCATTATTAATCAGAGAAATGCAAATTAAGACAACTCTAAGATACTCACTACACACCTGTCAGATTGGCTAAGATGACAGGAAAAATAATGATGATTGTTGGAGGGGATGCAGGAAAACTGGGACATTGATGCATTGTTGGTGGAGTTGTGAACGAATCCAACCATTCTGGAGAGTAGTTTGGAACTATGCTCAAAAGTTATCAAACTGTGCATACCCTTTGATCCAGCAGTGTTACTACTGGGATTATATCCCAAAGAGATTATAAAGAAGGAAAGGGACCTGTATGTGCACGAATGTTTGTGGCAGCCCTTTTGTAGTGGCTAAAACTGAAACTGAATGGATGTCCATCAGTTGGAGAATGGCTGAATAAATTGTGGTATATGAAAATTATGGAATATTACTGTTCTGTAAGAAATGACCAACAGGATAATTTCAGAAAGGCCTGGAGAGACTTACACAAACTGATGCTGAGTGAAATGAGCAGGACCAGGAGATCATTATATACTTCAACAACAATACTATATGATGACCAGTTCTGATGTACCTGGCCATCCTCAGCAATGAGATCAACCAAATCAGTTCCAAGGGAGCAGTAATGAACTGAACCAGCTACACCAGGGAAAGAACTCTGGGAAATGACTAAGAACCATTACATAGAATTCCTAATCCCTATATTTTGTCTGCCTGCATTTTTATTTCCTTCGAGATTAATTGTACACTATTTCAGAGTCTGATCTTTTTATACAGCAAAATAACAGTTTGGACATGTATACTTATTTTGTATTTAATTTATACTTTAACATATTTAACATGTATTGGTCATCCTGACATCTAGGGAGGGAGTGGGGAAGGAGGGAAAAATTGGCAAAAAGGTTTGGCAATTGTCAATGCTGTAAAATTATCCATGCATATATCTTGTAAATAAAAACTATTAATAAAAAAAGAAAATGTTGCTGTTAAATATGAAAGATAACTCATGAACTTACTGAAACAAATTTATTACTGTTACCAATATGAGGTTATGACAGTTCTAAAAGTTTATACTTTTAAGAACCTCTTGGATTTTTTTATGTTGTATTAAGATATTCTATCTAAGTTTTAATTGATTGTATTGGGTCATCCTGAGGTCATATAAAGAGCCTCTGAAAATAATGTTTCTTTGTCCCTTTGAAAATGTTTCTGTTATGGACAATTGGAATATTTGTCTATGTATTGGGTATTTTAAAGCACAATAATTTGTATGTATAATGTTCATTTATGAGAGTGTCTACTTAGATATGAAAGAAGTGAACTTACTGAGACAAATTCTTATCTGAAACTTTGGTTAATGGGACTTGTTATTGGAAGTAAAAGTTTCTTGGGCTTATAGTTAATGCTATTTAGGAATTTTAAAGCTCTATCTCTAACAGTTAGTGGGACAATTAAGTGGAGTAAAAATGAATTAAATCTATTTTATCCTGTCTTGCTGAAAATTAAGTATTAACTGCTTTTAGGGTTAGGGTCAGGTTTCAATTATGTTGTACCTTGCTGTTTCCAACCTGGTTATATATCATACCTTGCTGTTTCCAACCTGATTATATGAAATCATTACATCCTAAATATTTGGACAAATAAGTATTTAGTCTGATCAACTATCTGTTACTGGATATTGTGTCTGGATATTCAAGTTTTTTTTTTTTTTAATTTTCTAACTAATGAAAGGACAAAAAGCCTAATTGCCGTTTTATGTATTGATACTGTACCTGATAACCAAACGTTTGCCTGTGCTGTGAAGAAAACCTATTAAGCTGCTGGCCAATTCATACTGGCCTCTTCATGTTTTGCTTCAGTCTGGTCTAATTTTTATTTGTTAGATTTGTGTTTTTGTTCTAGATTTTGGTCAAATTAAAGGTACTGACTTATTTCTGGGACCTAGATTAGCTTTGAT
>NW_022290895.1:130000-134888 GCF_902635505.1 Sarcophilus harrisii | reverse complement strand
GGGAAAAAATTCAACCCCCAAAAAAATTTTTAAAAAAAATTTTTTAAAAATTATTGGGTTTTTTTTTTTTTGGGTTCAAAACCCCAAAAAAGGGTTTAAAATTAAAAAAAAAAAAAAATTAAGGGAAAAAAAAAAAAAAGGGAAAAGGTTTTAAAACCCCAAAAAATTAAAAAAATTAAAAGGGGGGAATTTCCTTAAAAAAACCCCCTTTTTTTTTTTTTTTTTTAAAAAAAAATTTTAAAAAAAATTTTAATTAAAAAAAAAAAAAATTTCCAAATAAAAAATTTTTTCAAATTTTTTTCCCTTTTTAAAACCTTTTCCCCTTTTTAAAAAGGGAAAAAAAAAGGTTTTTTCCCCCCCCCCTTAAATTTTTTAAAAAACCCCAAAAAAATTTTTTTAAAAAAAGGGTTTATTTTTTTTTTTTTCCCCCAAAATTTCCCCCCCCCAAAGGTTTTTTAAAATTTTTAAAAATTTTAAAACCAAAAAAAAGGAAAAACCCCAAATAAAAGGGGGAAATTTTTAAACCCTTTTTTCCCTTTTTCCCCCCAAAATTTTTTAAAATGGCCCCCAAAATTTATTTTCCCTTTTAAAATTTGCCCTTAATCCCCCTTTTGGGTTTAATTTTTGAAAAATTTTCTTTTGGGAAGGGTTTTTAAAAACCCTTGGGAAAAAAAAAAAATCCCAAAAAAACCCAAAAAATTTTTTTTCCCTTTTTTTTTTTTTTTTTGGGTTTTTTTTAAAAAAAAGGCCCAAATTGGAAAAAAAAAAAGGCCTTGGGGGTTTGGGGGGAAAATTCCTTGGGGGGGCCCCCCTTTTTAAAAAAGGGGGGGGAAAAAAAAAAAGGGGGGGGGAGGGAAGGGGGGGAAACCTTTTCCCCCCTTTTTTCCCCCTTTTTTTTGAAAGGTTTTTAAAAATTTAAAAAAACCCTAAACCCCCCCCCAAAAAAAAAAAGGGGAAAAGTTCCCAAAACCCTTTTTAATTGGAAAACAAAACCAAATTTTTTTAATATTTTTCCCCCAAAAATAATTTTTTCCCAAAAAAAAAAATTTTTAAATTTAAATTTAAAAGGGAAAAAATTTTTTCCCCCCTTTGGGCCATTTTCCCCGGGGAAAATTTCCCGGAAACCCCGGGAACCAAAAAAGATTTTTTGGAAAAACCCCCAATTAAAGGGGCCCCTTTAGGGGAAACCAAAATTTTTTGGGAAAAAGGGGGGAAAAAACCTTTTCAAAGGGAAAAAAAATTTCCCTTTTTTTTAAAAAAAAAAAATTTTCCTCAGTTTCCTTTTTAAATAAAATTCCCAAAAAAATTTTTTTTTAAAAAAATTAAAAAAAACAAACAAAAAAAAAAAACCCTTTTCTTTCCCTTTTTAAACTTCCCCCTTCCCAAAAAAAGGCTCAAATTTTTTTAAATTTTTTGGGTTTTAAAAATTAAATTTAAAAAAAATTTATAATTTTGGGGGGGCCCAATTCCCCCAAAAAAGGTTTAAAAAAACCAAAAATTTTCAATTTTTAAAAAAAAAGGGGAAAACAAGAAAATTTTTTTTTCAAAAAATTTTTTCCCCGGGTTTCCGTTAAAACCAATTTTCCAAAAAGGGGGGGGAAATTTTTCCCCCCAAGGAAAAAAGGGGCCCAAAAAAAAGGGGGAAAAAAAAAAAAAAAAACCCCAAAATTTTTTAAAACCATTTTAAAAATTTTCCTTAAGGAAATTAAATTAAACCGGGGAAAAAAGGGGGAAAAGAAAAAAAAAAAAAAATTTTTAAAAATTTAAAAAACCCCCCCCAAAAAAAATTTCCAAAAAAAGGGGGAAAAAAAAAAAAAAAACCAAAAAATTTAAAAAGAAAAAAAAAAATGTTTAAACCTTAAATTTAAAAAAAGGTTTTTGGGAAAATTAAAAGGAAATTTTCCCAAAAATTTTTTTTCCCCCTTTTAAGGAAAAAAACCAAAACCCCTTTAAAAAAAAAATTTAAAAAAAAATTAAAAAAAAACCAACAATTTAAAATTTTTTTTTTTGGTCCCAAAAAAAATTTTTTTTTTAAAAAAAAAAATTTTTTTAAAAAATTTTTAAACAAAAAAAAAAAGCCTTTTTTTAAAAAAAACCCCTCGGGGAAAAAAGGGGGTTTTTTTTTTTCCCCCAAAAAAAAAATTTTTTTGGGAAAAAAAACCCTTTAAAAAAAAATTACCGGAAAGGGAAAAAATTTTTGGGGAATTTTAAAATTAAAATTCTTTTAAAATTTAAAAATTTTTAAATTAAAACCCAAAAATTTAAAAAAAAATTTAAAAAATTTTTTTTAAAAAAAAATTTTTCAAAATTCCCCCCGGGGGTTTTCCCCAAAAGGGGAAATTTTTTTAAATAGGGCCTTAAAACCCCCGCCCAGGGGGAAAAAAAAAAAAAAACAAAAATTTTCCAAAAAAAAAACCTTTTTAAAAAGTTTTTTTTAAAGAAAAAAAATAAAAAAAAAAAAAAAAAAAAAAAAAAAATTTTTCCCCCCCCAAAAAGGGGGGGAAAAAAAAAAAAGGGAATAAAAAAAAAAAAAAAAAAGGAAACCCGCAAAAATAAACCCAAAAAAAAAAATTGGAAAGGAAAATTTTTCCCCCGGGAAAACCCCAAAAACCTTTTTAAAAAAAAAAAAAAATTTAAAATTGGGAAAAAATTTTAAAACCCTTTTTTCCCCAAAAAAAAAAATTTTTGAAAAAGGAAAGGTTTTTTTAAAAAATTTCTTAACATTAATTAAAAAGGCCCCAACCCAAAAGAAAAATTTCCCAAAACAAAAATTTTTTGGGCCCCTTCCAAAAAAAAAAGGGGGGACCAAATCAACCTTCCTTTCAAAAAATTTTTAAAAAAAAAAAAAAAAAGCCTTTTTTTTTAAAACCCTTTTAAAAATTTAAAAAAAAAAAAAATTAAAGAAAAAAAAAAAGAAAAAACCCCTTCAACCAAAAAAAAAATTTTTCCCAACCCAAAAATTTTTAAAAAAACCCCCCCCAAAAAAAATTTTTTTTAAAAAAAGGAAAACACCCCTTTAAAGGAAAAAAATTTTCCTTTTAAAACCCAAAACCCGTTTTTAAACCCCCCCCCCTTTTTTTTTCCCCCCCAAAAATTTAAAAAAAAAATTCCCAAAAAAAAAAAAAATTAAAAAACCCAAAAAAAAAAAAGGAAACAAATTTTAAACCCAAAATTTTTTAAAAAAAAATTTTTTAAAAATTAAAAAAATCCAAAAAATTTTTAAAAAAAAACAAACCAAATTTTCCTTTTTTAAAATTTTAAAACCAAAAAAAAACCCCGGTAAAAATTGGGAAAAAAAAAAGGAAAAAAAAAAAAAATTCCCTTTTAAAAAAAAAAAAAAAAAAAAAGGGCCAAAAAACCCAAACCAAAAAAAACCCCCAAAAAAAAAAAAATTTTTTAAAACCCAAAAAATTTATAAAATTTTTCCCAAAAAACCCCTTTTTCCAAAAAAAATCTTCCAAAAAAAAAAAAAAAAAAGTTTAAAAAAAATTAAAAATTAATTTAAAAAAAAAAAAAATTTAAAAAATTTTTTTAAAAATTTTTACCCTTTTCCCCCCGGGTTTTCCGGGTTAAAAAAAAAACCAAAAAAAAACCCCAACCCCTTTAAAATTTTAAAAACCCAAACCCAATTTTTTTTTGGAAAAATTTTTTAATTCAAAAAAACCAATTTCCCTTTAAAAAATTTTTTTTTAAAAAAAAAAATAAAAAAACCCCCATTTTTAAACCCAATTTAAAATTTTAAAAATAAAAAACCTTTTTAAAAAAAAACCCCAAAAAAAACCCTTTTTTTAAAAAAAAAATTTTTTAAAAAGAAAAAAAAAAAAAAAAAAAAGGAAAAAAAAAAAAAAAAAACCCAAATTAAAACCCAAAAAAAAAACCAAAAAACAAAAAAAAAAAAAGGGAAAACTTTTTTTGCAAAAAAAAAAATTTTTAAAAAAGGTTTTAAAAAATTTTCCTTTTTTTAAAAATTTTTTTTAAAAAAAGGGAACCCTTTGGGGAAAAAAAACCCCCCCAAAAAAAATTTTTTTTTTTTTAAAAATTTTGGGGAAAAATTTTTAAAAAAACCCAAAAAAAAAAAAAACCCCCCAAAAAAAAAAACCCCTTTTTAAAAAAAAAACCCAAAGGGAAAAAACCCCCCAAAAAAAAACCCAACCCCAAAAAAAAAGGAAAAAACAACAAAAAAAACCTTCTTCCCTTTTCCGGGTTAAAACCCAAAATTTAAAAAAAACCCAAAAATTTCCAACCCGGGCCCCAAAAAAAAACAAACCCCCAAAATTGCCAAAAAAAAAACCTTTTTTTAAAAAAACCTTAAAACCCTTTTCCAATTTTAACCAAAAAAAACCCAAAAAAAAAAACCCTCAAAAGGTAAAACCCTTTTTAAAAAAAAAAAATTTTTTAAGGAAAAACCCCCAAAAACCTTTAACCCCAACCCCAAAAAAAGGAAATCCCCCTTTTTTAAAAAGGGAAAAAAAACCCGGAAAAAAAAAAAATTTTAAAATTTCCAAAAAAAAAAAAAAACCCCCCAAAAACCCTTTAAAAAAAGAAAACCCTTTTAAAATTAAAAATTTAAAAAAGGGAAAAAAAAAACCCCTTTTAAAAATTCAAATTTTAAAGAAAAAATTTTTACCCCAAAAAAAACCAAAACTTTTAAAAAATTTTAAAATTTTAAATTTAAAATAAATTTTTTTTTGAAAAATTTTGGGGCCTTTTAAACCAAAAATTTTTAAAAGTTTTAAAACCCCCCAAAAAAAAAAACCAAAACAAAAAAAACCAAAAAATCCCTTTAAAACCCCCCAACCCAAAAATTTAAAAAAAGGGAAAATTTTTCCTGTTTTTCCCCCCCCTTTTCCCCCTTTTTTTTTTCCCCCCCCCCCCCAAAAAACCCCCC